>NC_092860.1:104648684-104820540 GCF_032062135.1 Pyxicephalus adspersus | reverse complement strand
CTGAAAATAAGACCTAGGGCATATTTTGGCATTTCAAAAAATATAAGACAGTGCCTTATAATCGGGGAAACAGGGTATCAAAGCACAGATTACTCCAGAAGGTAATGAATATCCAGACTCTGTAAGGATTTTTTTATTGCTTTGGGATTAGTTCACAGTGAGGATTTTTACAGTGACTGACACAACGCTGACTAATAATATGTTGAGACGCACCGATTGTCCGATGATGCTGATTTGCCTGTAACTACACCACGAGTAACTTCTTTGTTTGTGTTATGATGTGATATATGCAATGCACCGGTCTCTGTTTCCCCATACTTACCATTGTTCAGTTTTTTGTCTTACTCTGAGATTTTATTGTTTCTATCTATGTGTTTATTATGTATTGTGTTCTTTTTTCCCAATAAAATAAAGAATGTTAAAAAAAAAAAATAATATGTTGAGACAAACATCTGTCCTAATTTATTAAAATAATGTACCTGTCCCGACTTACATACAAATTCAACATAAGAACAAACCTACAGTCCCTATCTTGTATGTAACCCGGGGACTACCTGTATAAAGTAATTTTCTGACAAATTAAAGATCACTACTCAAGATCAGACCTTTCAAACATCAAAAGGTAAAGTATTAGTTAACACCTGATACAAACATATTTACTGCCCAAAGTGAGTTAGCATGATCACTAAGGTAAAATAAGAAATACAATATTTTTTACTTTTTCAGGAATAATTTGTAACCTCTGACAGAAACCTATGGTTTTAAATAGCCCTGTTTGACAATAAATGTAGAATTGTAGAGGTGCTTTTATCCTGTAACATGTATGATGAGGTTTTGCTTTGTCTCTGATTGTTCTCTGATTGTTCTGAGTGTCTGCTTTCAAGTCATTTTATTTTGTTATATTGTTTCCTTACTTAGGTAAATAGGGAAATCACCCAATATTTTTATTTCCTTTGTTTACTTTGAAAAGGTGGCATAAAGACAATGTCCCTGATTTATTAAAGTTCTCCAAGGCTGGAGAGGATACACTTTCATCAGTGAAGCTGGGTGATCCAGCAAACCTTCAAAGTCATTTGTTAGCCAATGTCTTGAATCCTGAACGCAATCCATTCCAGGTTTGCTGGATTACCCAGCTTCACTGTGGAAAGTGTATCCTCTCTAGCCTTGGAGAGCCTATATAAATTCGTCCCAATGCAGCAAGAATCCCCATAGCATGTGGCAATTATCAAGCCACATATTGTTAGAATAGCATTATAAAAAAAAAAATATGCCCACCCCAGTCGACTTATGACTTATCAACTACCCCACTATATTTACTGTGGTTCAAGCATGTGTGTTTGCTAGTGGCTAAAAATTGCATATAAAAAACACGCTCTACAACCCCCCCCCCCCCCCCATCTCAGCTAATTCATACTCTTTATAAACTCATGCTCATTAATAAACGGCATGCCTCTAAGCCCCTAGTACACACCCTATAAAGTTTTTCCAGGTGTCTAGTTTTTCCAGGTGTCGATACTCTTCCTAAAACATACACATACAGAGCACAATTTGCTGAGGACATTTTGGCTTTATGCAACACCCCATGGGATGATGGATGCACTCTGTCTTTTGGTGATGTTTCTTAATCTTTTCTTCCCCCCGAACCAAACTTCCTTTGATAGTGAACAACCACACCGTATCTATCTGATGTCCATCACAACATCTCTGTAGCTATTGCACCAAAGATCCACTCTCCTGCTCCCTATTATCTTTGTTTTCCAACCTCCACTCTTCTGTCCTTTATATCTCAAAGTATAAGGTTTTCTTATTACTCTCTATGTATACATGAAATGGTCACTGTATGTCTCTTAATTAATGTTCGCTCCCTATGCTGTAATTGCTGTTACCCATGTTCTATGTTTTCTCCTAATAAAAATTATTTTAAAGAAAATATATTTAAAAAAAGAAAAGAACATAAGTACAGGCCTTAACTTCCATCCTAAGCCGAAGGTTTTAGGTATAGAAATTGATGTATGTCAATACAAAGACATTAGCGATGTGTGCAATTTTTGTAACACTTTTTTTTATAAACTTCAAGGCTATTATCTTCATTAAACATCTGAGAGATGTTCTAAAAGCATAAATTAATTATTTTCAGAGGTATCATTTATTAATAAATGTATATATATATTTATTCAAACTGTGAAACATTTACTGTAGCATCTGTAGTTCCTATGTTACACTTTGTTGATCTCTTACATTGTATCCTTTATTTTTAACTCTAAAAATTTGCATCTTGATAGATAGTAATGTGTTCTAGGAAGAGTTAAGCTAGGTACACACTTGCAAAAATTATCGTTAGAAAATGAACGACTAACGATTATGCACTATTATTTTGAAAGATCGTATTGTGCACTATCCTGTACATGTTGTAATGATCGTTCAAATATAATCCACCAATAGTGTACACACGCTAGATACGATCGTTTGAACAATACTGGAAGTGACATGTACAGGAGAAAGTGTACTGCAGAACAATCCACGATCACTGAACGACCGTACACACAATAGATTGTGAGCGATCGTCGCTCAATCAAATCCACCGAGATGGTCGTTCGTTTCCAGTGACAATCCTCGTTCATCGGCATCGTTGGTCAGTCGCTGTGCACTTTTTTTGTTAACTATTATCAGACGATCGGTCATTAGTCATTGGTTTCTACCAATAAATATTGCAAGTGTGTACGCTGCTTTAGCTAATAAATGCAATAATCACATTTTAGTCCAGAGACATAAGTACACCTATCAGGGGAGAAATTTGCTACTCCCCACTTTATAGCCCTCAAATGAAGGCAGAACTCCTGCATTGTTTTCCTTGGTTTATATGTCAGGTGTATTGAAGTCAATGGAGAAGCATGAAAGCCAGGCAAGCAGCAGATGAAGAGGACACTTGGTGTGGTCAATATTAGAGTTCCCACTCTCCTGGCTGAATTTAGCTGTATCTAAACACACAGCAGTATGTGAGAACCCAAAACTCCCAGGCAGGCAGAACAGAGAAAAAATATGGAGAAATTTGGAGAATACTTTTGATCATCCAAACCAAGAGATGGCTCATCTTACCTGCATCTTGTTAAACTAATATGATGATCAGTCATGATATTGCTGCAAGTTTCTATATATTTTAGAATTAGATGCTCAGGCATAACAAATTTATAATGCAATGGTTTTAGAGATATTCCAAAACAACCTCGGCTATGAGAACTGACCGTGAGAATCAGTTTCCACTATTTTTTTTTGGAACCATAAACAATGACCTGTTTTTGCAATCTGCTTGTCCTTGGATTATCTGCGCCCATACTGCTAAACTATTTTTAATTCTAGCTTTTACACAGAAACTGACCATAACTGACATTTTATGTAAGTCTTTCAGTTGGTGCTGTTGCTTTCTCTACGATAAAAATATATTTCATGTGTAAATGTGTAAAAAATATATTTCAAAGTGGAGCTAGAAACAAGAGTCTATTTTTTTATTTTTGCTGTATTCTTTGAGCAATAAAAACTGATGTTATTCAAGCTATAATATATGTGCAGTCAGTAGTGTGGGATATAGAACCACTGACATCACATTTTATTGCATATTTTAATTGCTGATTGTTAAAATATAATGACTCTAGCACATGCAAGGTATAATGGTACACTATTTGGCACCATATGAGTAGACTCCTTTACATGGAGATAAAAAAAAAGGGGCTAGCACATGCTACACATTTTACATTGCAAAATCCTTAAATGCCTAAAGTGCCTGCTGCTGCTCCTTCTTCAGATGAAGTCTTCTAAGCAGTGTAACTGATTACTGGAAATTTCACATTTGTTTATTGTGTACCATAAGAGCTTTTTAAGTAAAGCAGAAAGCTAAATAAGCTAAAAAGTAAGATTGCAGAAAAGATCATTTAAAATAACGAGGTCAAAGGGAAGTTAACACTGTCCCACTCCACCAGGGGGAAAGCATAACTGAAGTTATTCTTTCTTAAAGTGGACCTAAACTCAAAAATGTTACTTTGCATAAAAGAGTAGACAAACCATTTTATATAAAATGCAGCACCACCCCTTTCATCCCGGGCGGCTCTTGGCTGCTCCTTCTGTGCATGGCAGAGATCGGGCATTTTCTTCACAAAGGGGAAAGACATGCCAATCTTACGCATGTGCAGTGAGATCGACTCTTTTTTTTCCTCTGTACAGCGGGCTACATCACCCGATCTCGCACATGCTCAGTGAGAGATTAGGTGACGTAGCAAGAAGGCTAAAGACAAAAACAGAGGATGGCGCTTCTTGTGCCTCAGGATGAAAAAGAATCTGCAGGATTAAAAAGAGGGGTGATTTTTCTTTTTTAGTTCCGCTTTAAGAATGACTTTTGTTGGGGGGTTGAGGGATTGATCACCTTATATTAATACAAAAATATAATGTAAAACTTAAAGCTAAAAGATTTTCTATTTAAAGCTGAACTCTGGGCAACATGAACAATATATGTAATGTCTTACTCTATTAACATTTCACTCCACTTTTACAGCAGATTTTAAATATACAGATTTTAATTCAATATTTAAGGCACATGCCAACAAACATTATCTTCCTGCTTTTGGTTTGTGTTGATTGTGACGTGTTCAAGGGCATTCCTAATAGCAAAGAGCCATTTTAGGCAGTCAGGTGTAGAAACTACAGGCAGACAGTGCCATGATCATACGACATCAAGCTTTGTAGGGTACAGTCAGCACACCAAAGTTCCAGCAGAAGAACATTTATTAGCAACATACAAGTGCAAAGTTTTCAGGGGGCTTATGACCTCTTTCTCCAGCAGCAGTCACAATAAACATAAACAGAAACTAGGTTTAAATGCCCAACGACAGATCTCCATTGAAGGAATCAGACCCCTAGCAGATGTAAGAAGATTATTTGATAGAAGAAAAAACAATAAATTGAACATTCAAGACAAATTTTTCAATGGTAGATGGCAACCATTCTCAACCAGAGTTTCTCGTTTGGTTGTTAGGGGTTCTTCAAGCTTTGGCCATCTGATGGTAGTTCAGGGTTCAATGTCATTTTGCAGAGCCAGGAGGATGACACCAGTGATCTTTTTAGCTGTGTGGTGTCTGGAAGACTAACTAACTAACTAACAATGTATTCTTTCATGGTCATCACCATAATTCCTCAGCCCCACCAAAAATGTATTTGAAGGGGTCCTCTGGTATACAAATTGAGAAAGGCTAGTATAGAGTAGATAAATCAAATACAGCCAGTAACAATGTCATCTCACCAAGATGACAATGATTTCAACATTACTGCCAGATTTTACCAGTCCACACCTACGGACTGGTAAGCTATATTTTATAAATTTTTAGTTGTTAGGTTTACACTTTCATATTTATAAGCATGAACCAATGTTCTTTATAAACCCAAAAAATAACCCCAAAATAACCCAATTAACCCTTGGAATACTAAGGAGGATACATTCTAAGGAGGATACATACCTGCGCCAGAACCAATGACTTTTCTCCTTTTTGGGATTTTTTTTCCCAGCTGCAATTCCTTTGTAAATCACCTAAAATTCTTATAATACCTCTGAGGAAGCCGATTGGAGACATAGGGATATAGGTATTTGGCTGTATAGCTATTGTCTTGCACCCTATGAATTTGGAACAGGACCGACCGATCATAAATGTCATACCTGTGGTATATGTATTTATTTTTTAATGTATTTTTATTTTTGTTATTTAAACTTTTATTACACATTTGTTTGATTTTTTAAACCAATCATTGAGCTTTACTCTCATTAAATACACTATTTAGTGGTCATAAATGCTGTTAGGCATAATAAAAGCATTTTTGGGTGCATTCAGGCTAGAAAAAAACACCTCTCCATAGGATAACTGTGAAAATATTGAGTGGCAATAATTATTGTAATGAACATATCAGGAGTAATGTTCCTAAGACTTATTTACATAACCACTCATTGTTCTGTAACAGATTCAAGATACAGTCACATTAGGTCTGACATCATTTACCCAATAAACTAGCTGGTAATTTTCCCAGTAAATGAAATGACCTGACAAAACAGGAAAGTACTTGGTATTCTGTATTTATATTTAGCAGACAAATCCATTTCAGAACATTTCAGTTTTTCAACATTGTGACATCCAATTCTAGCATTATTTGTGACATTGAGGGGTATATATTGATGAATATTATTTTACTTTTAATTTTTATCTTGCTATTTCTGGTTGACTTCTGCTTTATATATTATAAATATTATATTCTGCTTTATATATATAACTTATTTCATTGAATATTTTTTACTTATTCAGCTTATGATAAAATTAGTAGTTGTCAGTCAATGTTTCACTGCAAGTCAAGCATTTTCTGCAGTTCTATTGGGACTAAAAAAATTCAGTTAAATGTGACTGAATACAACTAGCTATACCATGGCTTGAATAGTCTTTAAAGCAGAGCTCTGCCGGAAATAACAAGATACAAATTAATATATAATTAAAGTAGCTATAACCATTTACTGCTAATAAGATTAAAGGCTCAAACTTTACCACTTTACTGGCAGCCTACATACTTTATATTTCCATATTTTATATTTCATATTATATATATATATATATATATATATATATATATATATAAATGGAAGGAGATGAAAACACGGTGAAATGGAACATGTGTAATATTTAATAAAAGTTTTATTTATCAAGTTTCTATAAACCTATCTGGTAGTTTCTAAATACATATAAATGTAAATGTCTATATACAGTAATTGTAAATATGTGTATGTGCAGAGCAAAATCAAATATAAAACAATGATCGAAAGTAAAGATGAATCTCTTTTATTTAGTAAATTGTGGGTGTAGCACATCATCCGGGAATGGAATCCTGGCCTATTTGGTGCACACTAAGAACATATAATACTCAGACTCTTTGAGATGCAGACAGTTCTAGTACCAAACATGTCACCTGCACCTCAGTGTCTGAATATATTATACAGTTGCAGCCTGAAGTTTATTTATACTAAGGGTGACATCTTTCACTTGATAACCGTTCTATAGATTTTATACTAACTATGCATCATTTGAAATGCACTGGGCAAAATAAACTTTTCCCAACAATGTAAACAAACAGAATATTTTACATTTTATTGAATAAATCACATACAGTTTTTTTTTATTATATTTGGTAGTATTGCATATAAATTGTTTAACTTGAGCTAAACTTTTGGGTAACCTTCTTTATGTTTCTTATGTTAAGTTAGTGGAAGTTTGGCCCATTCCTCTAGACCAGGGGTCAGCAACCTTTACTATCAAAAGAGCCATTTTGCCTCCTCTTCCACTAAAGAAAAATAGTCTGGAGCTGCAAAACATAACACAGTTTATAAACTTTTAAAAGTTTTAATATTTTTTTAATTTTACCTGTTACAACAAGTGTGCATGTGTAGGCCTACTTTGAAATAAATTAAACACTGAACTATGCCCCTAGAAGCCTCCAGCTTCTAACGTATCATCCTGTTACATTAGCTGGAGGCTTCTAACGTAACAGGGTAGATTTTTTTGATGGGCAGAGTTCTTTATGTTCTGATGATAGCCTAACAATTAAATTTTAGGGGGTGTTAGTCACAGGTGTCCCCCACTTGCACCTACATTTTTGGTTTTGTACATCTCCCCATTCCAGAGGAATTGGGGTTCAAAGGAGGGGGATGTCATTGTACACACCTATTTGTACACGCCCCGTGGTAGATTTATTTCACTGGTAGATTTTTTTCATTAGAACACCGGATAGGGAATCCCCCTCCTCCGCAGTGTCTTGGGAGAAAAGGGATCCCCCATCAGAGATCTCCCCGCGGCAGCCGAAGGGAGACACAACAAGGAGGCTGAAGAGCCGCATGCGGCTCCGGAGCCGCAGGTTGCAGACCCCTGCTCCAGACAGATCTCGTGGAACTTGGAAAGCTGTATTAGCCTTGAAAGGTAACAATTCCTTTTAAATGTTTATTGCTGGTAGAATTCCCATTGGGGAAAATTAAGATAACTTCCTCTCCAGGTGGTAAGTGTCAGACAAAACAGGAAGTAAGAAGTATTCTCACCAAGGACGCAGACAGTGTTTAAAATCTGACAGAGATCCTAACGCTCCCCTGTCTGTCTATACAGGCCCCTATACAACAGAGGGCAAATTCTGTGCAGCTACTGTAATACATATTGCAGCAATTGTACTATTGTAGTATGGCTAACATTAGTGATAAATCTCCTTATTAAATATGTAAAGGAGAAGGTAATTACCGTTTGCTGATTTGCATAAGTGTATTTCTACGCAAAACATTTTTTGGGGGGATTGCATACAAAACTCTTGCTTTTGACTTTATACTTTTGCTTTTGGAAAGAGCTTTCAGAGGAGAATTCCCCTTTCACGCTAAAGTTCAATTGTAATATAGATATATAGATAAACACAGACACAAGGTAAGTCAGGCAGTCCATCTGTCTGTTTCTATAACATGGATATGAAATTTAATGGAAGAAATGACAGTGATCACACTGTTATAAAGGTCATCTTTGCAGCCCATGCAGCCAATGATTTGAAGTCTCAAGGATAACATTTGTTCACAAATAGTGAATATCTCTGTCTAAGTTCTCAGTAGAAGTAGTTTATATGGTCACCATATTTATAAAATGGCTCCACCGTTCATACACACAAAGCAGTGCAACACCTTCCCAGCAGTGCCGTCACCCACCCTGTGCTCTGCTCCAATCAGGCAGGGCTAGAAGATAAACTTCTGTCATTATTCTACTATGGGAAAAACAAAATAACTGCTTATATCTGTTTTGTTTATTTTGCATTATTTCAAATATAATAGGTATCTTATTTATATCAATGTACATTAAAGCTGATCTATTATACTATTACAATCATTTAGTACAAAACCTTCTTGCTAATAATCAACATTTCTCCTGTCCTGCATATATTATAGACATTTATTTGCATGTGTAGTAATACCTACAATGATAATAAAGGAAAGAGATTAAGTACATTTGGCCATAATAATAAACTAAAAATGGCACCATATAGTGCCATGTAAAGTAAAAAGAGCAAAGGTAACAAAGTTGGACTGTAAAGTTGTGCTTGGACTGGTCTCATTAAAAAGTCCAGCATGCTTTTCAAATAGAGAGTTATAGACACATTTGTTTACAATTTACAAATAAAATATATTTTTCAATAAACTATAAACATTCATTTACAAATTATTGAAATTGACTGTGAACCATTAAAGCTTTCTTTATACCGGTATTTGCTATGAAACCTCCTTCCTGATATAGTTTACACCTCCCTATATAGATAGTTATACATTATTTAGATAAAGTTCCTATTAAACAGATTTTTATATTAGTGAATAACCTATATAAAGTGTATTTTCTATATAAAGTGTATTTTCTATATAAAGTGTATTTTCTTACATATAACACACTGTCCGGCTAAAGCAAAGCGAATACCGAAGAATGGGTTTTAATCAACAGCGCCACCTTGTGTCTACTTCGAAAGTACAAAGCTGAACATTGCATGGTATATAAGGGCCAGCCAGACAACTAGCATTTTTAGTAGGAGAGGTCATTACTTAAAGCTGTCGTGTTCTCTTTCTACAGATTTTCTTTAATACTGCTGTTGTCTTATACAGACTAGCATAAATGTAAATGTGTCTTGACAAAAAGATTTGACATACAGAGCATCCAGGTGAACAGATGTGTATACCATCCTTTCTCAAATGCACATTGTAAATATGTCAGTACAATATTTAATTTAAACACTACATATGTCATAATGCACCTCAGTATAAAGCAGCTGATTACATTTTCCAGGTTTAGGACTTAGAAATTTTCAGCCACATCAGGGACAGGTGTAGTATGTGCTATATGTTATATATATAAAATATTATAAAGTTCTATTGTAATTTACAGAGTAGATAGCACAATGACATGTCCCTAACTGACAAAATGTTACTGTATTTTTGTGTCCCCATATATATATATATATATATATATTTATTTATACTTAATTTTTTCATTTAATTTTCATACCTAAATAAAGAAGCACATTTATAGGATTTAGAAAATAGGTGCAGGAATCAGAAATGAAGAAGAAACTGAGGAGGTCTAAAGTTTTGAGGTCTCAGGAATCCCCTTTACCAGCTAATATAAGTTACTAAAGTTACAGCAAAGCACAACTTTTGCTCTCTGGTGACAACACTGATGTTCCCGTAACAAGAGTGGTGGAAATAAATAAATATGTACAACTTGTGTAACTTTAACAAAATATAAATAAACAACAACAGAATTTGTTAATAGGAAAATGTTTCAACTTTTAAACAAGAGCAAAAAAACATATTGAAGGGGTAAATAGGTTAAAATGAAATAGGAGGAAGAAATTGGAAACAAAATTATCTATACATCTCTTCTTGCATTAATTTATGTGATCGCCAGGCTGCCCCAAATAAACTAGTAATTCTACAAAGGAGATCATAATATAAAAATACATCTATATACACATATATCATCAATGCTTCTTGCAGAAATTCTAAACACACTGCACAGAAATGTAGTGATGACAAGAAATACCACATAACTGATCATTAGTTTTATGAGCAATTATTACAACACAAATTCAAAAGTGTGATCCAGAGACTGCAAGGTTTGTTTGTTTGTTTTTTTTAATTGTATATTTCTGCTTTTTTTACTATATACTAATTTAGTATATATTTAAATAACTTCAGATCATATGATGAAACACCTGAAGCTTGTAGTCCACATTCCTTTTGCATTTGGATTAGTATGGAGGCCAGTAGATGTCACTCTTACCCTTCTACCTTCTCTGCTAGCAATACATTTATTTCTTCAGTCTACACACATTATTACATTGGTAAAATACCAGCTAGAATGAATCAGTTTCAGTAATTTAATTTAAAAGTAAAAATCATTCAATTAAAATCTTTAACACATTGTAAAATAGAGGTTGCGTTAGTAAGTAGATAATAATATATTATAGGAAATATATACTGGTTGGCTGATGTAGGAATAATTTATATTTCTTTTTCCACATCTTTGGTATATTGTAATTTATTGCTATTTTATTGTTTGAAACTATGATTGCAGCCTGATATACTTGTTTTATCAAAAAGATACGTAGTTCAGCAACATAATGTGCAGACTCTTGGTCCAGTTGTTCATCATTCTACGTGATAAGACTACAAAGTGAAGTTCTTTTTGGTGCCAACTAGATTACTATTGTCTGAAAAGATACAAGCACAGAATGTTGTCACTTCATTATTTATTGTTGTTTTGTTTGTGTAATTACTTTAAAGAAGGTTTTAAAAAATCTATAAATAATATATATATATATATATATATATATATATATATTTATATATATTGTGTCCTGTCCATGGAAAGTTTAAAGGAATTTTTACGCAGTTATTTATACATTTTATGTGTGTACAATGAGCCTAATATAACACATTTTTAATGTAGTGTAATTGTTTAAAAATCTTACTTTTATATAAAATATTTAAAAAGAAAATACAAGAGAGCAGTTAAATTTATTGATTACATCAGCGAGTACTAAGTAATATTATATTTCACAGCTTCTCTCATTCAGTGAACATCTATGGGTCAAGACTAACCTGATTGAAAACATTAGACATACATGAACTGAGTGTATCACAGCACTCCATATTGCAATTTAAATTCCCCATTATACAGTTGAACATTTACATATATGCATATGAAATCTAATAATACAAATATGGAGTAGGCTAGCGAAATGTATCCTTTTATCAAAAATGACAGTTTTCATGGGTGTTTGTTTTAAATGCCTATAGCACAAATCAATTCTTTCAGAGGGTTTCTTACTCATTTGCTTCTTTCATATCAATCTCTAAATTTCATGGCTTTTACAAGTGAACGAAAATACAGGAAAAGTTTAGCGATTATTTTGAATAACGTATCCACACCACACCGCAACATAAATGTGAAAGACTAAACAATGACAAAATAAATAACATGAATAAACTAATATATGAATATGTGAGCCTTTAAATTTAGGAGGTTTAACACTTTGTCCACTAAAGCTAAGATATATATATATATCACTAAAAAAAAACACACACATCCTTTGTCATAGTAAAAATAGCCTTTATGTCTTTTTATTTAACGTTAGCACAATGCAGCTTCAGAAAAAGCTAAATTTCATTTTTCACTTGCAAAAACTAATGAACAAGGGTTCTCCAAAACTATGTTTTTAGTTGTAGGTAAGTATTCTGTTTTGTGCCAGTTTTCTGCAAGATTTTCCTTTTGATACTGGGACACTATTTCCCGAATTTGGGGTAGGGAGCAAGACCCTAACATTTCAGTATCAACAGGAGCCTTCTATTCTTTTACTCACATCTTTTGTACCTCTGCCCTTTTTTGGCTTCTATCTGCATATTTCCCTTCCTCTACTCTACAGCAGTGCCCTTCCACCTCATCTCTAGTGTTTAGAAAATAGGTTCTGCAGTCCCACTATAATTGTCCAGAGGGAAGGCAGAGGGAAGTAAGTCTATGGGCCTGTTTTATTAAAGCTCTCCAAGGCTGGAGAAGATATACTTTCATCAGTGAACCTGGGTGATCCAGCAAACCTGGGATGGATTTCTTAAAAGTCATTTGCTTTTTGTTAGCAAATGTTTTTAAACCTAGACCAGACCCATTCCAGGTTTGCTGCATCACCCATGTTCAATGATAAAATTGTATCTTCTCCAGCCTTGGGGAGCTTGATGAAATCAGCACCGTTGGGGGAGCTCACCATGAATTTCCTAAAACACCATAAAGTCTCCTAAATACCCCAACTCAGTAGATATTCAGGAGAGCGATGCAGAGCTGACTATTATAATACAATATTAATCAGAGATTTCATTGTTATCTGTTGTTAAATTGTTTGTAAACTTGAAACTTTAATTTATTTTTTAATTGGGTACCAATGGGCCAATCCCTTTGCTGCCTTACAAAAAAAGTATTTTTGATGCTTTAGAATAATTTATACCACTATTTTTCCTACTGATAATTGTCAACAAAACAGAATGTAGGGGAACATTCTACAATGGAAAGTTGACCTGAGCAGGGGGTTAAGGGTAATCCGCCAATGGAGACACATATTCCTTCCACAGCTTTGGGTAATAACACCTTTTTTTTGCATTTTTAGGACAGAAGGTAAAGAAAATAAATCTTTGCAGAAGTACTTTAATAAAGTGAAATGAAATGAAATGCAAAACAAAGAAAGGATTCTATGTTCTCCCCAGTCATTCAGTAATAAAACTAGAAAATATTTTAAGTCCTGGACCAAATCAATTCCAGGTTTACTGGATTACCCAGGTTCACCCTCTATAGTCTATTGTCTCCGTTCTTGGAAAGCTTTAATAAATCAGCCTCAAGTGTTGGGGAGGTATGACTTTAGAGAAATTAAGTAATTTGCTTTCCATTTCCCTTTCTTACTTTAGTAGATCACCTCCTAGACTTGTGCACTAAATGAGATAAACAAATGCAACTGAATGAAACAAACAATACACCACAAAGATGATTCACACTCCGCATGTTCAATAGTTATCACAAACATAGGAAATTATAGTTTGTGAATTTTACACAGGGAGGAAATCTAATTATAAAGAACAGAAAATCAGAGCATCACACAAGTGATCTGACAATTACTATTGAAAGGCTGTGGAATTGTGTGCCAGGTAGTATGAAACAGTTATTGGAATGTTGTAATTGTGCATATATTGAATTCTGGTACAATAAACATTCAGTGCCACATACTTCCATAGATGAAACACAATGTCCTGGGAAATTCATGACACATATGAGACACTGACTTCAGCTGACTGTCACATACAAATGATCAGGAAATGTCTTATTATATTTGACAGCTTATAAACACAAATATTAATGTAGCAGTGTGGCGAGAGGGAGAAAGATGGGGGTGGGACGAGTGTTCCGAAATATTGCTCATAGCAGATATAGTGTAATATATTGTAGTATAATGTAGTATACCAGTCCTTTGTTATGCAGGCAGCATTAGTTTTCATTTTAAGGCTAAGAATAGTTTCAGCAAGTACGTGAAAAAATTCATCTTTCAGTTTATTGTTGCATTGGAATGGTATCTATGACAGACCCCATTTCTAGTATTGTGCCTCCACCTTATCTGTGCTTTGCCTTTATTATGCACAGCCTGTGATGATTCTGCAGCCATGTAAATTGTGTATTGTGCGTCTCACATTTACTGAAAATGTCCGAGTTTAGTGAACCACCTGGAGCAGTGGAGTCAGGGCAGCATCCTCTTTTTCCTACATAGTTAAAGTGGTCCTGCTGATAGGTGTCTCTGCATGGGAGTCACATGCAAAAATAGAAAAAAGAACAAAAATATACATTTTGAGATAATAAATTACAAAGCAATGTTTGAAACTTTGATGACTCCTTTAAAAGAAGCTGTACACTCTAGGTCTCTATGTATGAAGAAAAGTAGTTATGTAACCAGGCAGTCAACTCCTCCATATGTTGTAAATAGGAGAGTTCCTCCATCACGAGCCTCGGAACTATAGATCCCCAATGCCGAGGAATCATCGTCCATGCAGCTAAAAGAAAAAGCCCTATCCTGTCTAAGGACCTTTGCGATAGCATACAAATGTCCAATCTTGCGGAGTATCCATTTTATTTATTTTCTTCTTTTAAACCTGTTTCAGCTCATTGGCTCATTCAGCTCATTGATAAAATACTAAGGAGAATAGGACAGCAAAATAGAAAGTTAACTAGCATTTGATTAGTAAACGTTTAGCATCTTTTTAGGGTCCTCTACATTCATTACTTTCTAATGCAGTGTTTTTTCGACCTTTCTTAACATGTGGGAACCCTTTAAAGATAAACCCTTTGAAAATGACTATATCCACAGCTTACAGTATATTAGCATTGTGGTCAGTAGGAAGATCTACTAATATATTGCTGGCCAGTGGGAAGAATGTCACCCTCACAGATGACCAAACAGATCATTGGTGCCACTTAAAATTAACTGAGAGTCACAAACGGCCCATTGTTCAATGAACCTTTAGCAAAGTCTGGAGGAACCTTAGGAACCTTAGGGCTCCACAGAACCCTGGTTGAGAAACACTGTTCTTGGGTAAAATGCTTGCTAGTCATTAAGTCCTTGCTGGCACCCAGTATGTCAGAATATATCATTCTGGCTATTTATGCAGTAAAACATTCAATGATGTCTTGATTATACAAGAAAAATATATATATATTTTTGGCTTCTAAAGCACCCTTTGTAGTGCTATACTTTGTCCCATACCCTGTTTGAATTGGGGATTACACAGAGAATGTGACCAGCTACATGATCCCCTTGGCCATCCTTAGCATATCTAATGATGGACGATGACTCTTGAAGTGACAGCTAGGACTTGCTCATTTTATGTCCCTGTTATGAGACCACTAAATATTTAGTTTATTTTGAGTTTAAGCAGCCCTTCCAGGCTTGGGTGGTTTCAGCTGCCCTGTTGGTGTTTCTACAAGAACAATGTGTTAACCTCTTATGTGGTGCCTTGTATTATTTTTCTCATGTTCACTATATTGCAGACCTGAAAACAGTTAACTAGTTCTAAAGGAAACAAAATAAAAATGAATATCATGTTCTTTACAAATTGCCCTGTAACTCAAAGCATATGGCAGTATAACTGAGAACCACACATTTTATAATCACTGCCACTTGCTTTACACTCAGGTTTATAGTTACCGTTAACAATTGGGCTGACTTTTTTGTTCCCTAATACAATTTTATTGTAGCAGTAATGGAAAATGAGTCTATTTTCTGTTAAACTGCAAATTAGTTCTTTATTGTATGTGAAACATTGAATTTCCCTATGGGCTCACAAAAACATTTAATAATGTGAGTAGCTTAGCCATTTCATTACACATACAATATACAAGGCAGTACTGTAACAACATCTTTCATGCTAGAAGTTCCCTAAAGCTTTGCAAATAAATCTTTACACTACTGTCTGATTTAATTATAGAGCAGTCTTACCTGCAAGGTGAAACAGCCACTGCAGGTCATGATTTTAAGAAAACCAGTTACAGGAGTCTGAATATCTTGTTTTAAGTTTATTTTCTATTTTTTGTATTTAAGCACAGATCCACAGAATGAATAAAGCAGAAGAAGACACCAAGAGTCAACAAGCAGATTTTTAAGTGCAGAGTCCACCATCCCAAGAAGACCAATGAGTAGCAATGACTTGGCCAAACCTCATTCCAAACTCCCTGAAACTAGCAGAATAGTTAATACGTATTTAGGGGTATTAGTTCCTTAAATGATTGCACTCTACAAATACAGGCACAGGAAGTGCACTGTTATATTTTAGGAGGAATCTAATATAAATCAATTTTCATCTATGACTGTTCAGTCTTATATATTGTGTGGTCCAAAATGGCTAACAAGGTGGTGGAAGGTCAATATGTATATTCTAGGATGTGGATTGAGGTGGTCATGGGCTCTAGGGAAAAACAGTGTGGAATACAGCTTCCTTTATATGAAGAAATGTATTTTTTCATCTGGTTACAAAATATACCTGGGACGAGTAATACATACATCAAAGAGTCTGAATTGTAGGATGCCATTGGAAGTCATGATTAATGCAATCCCTTTATTACAATGTGTATATTAAATACATATTACTATACAGAAATATATTTTGTTCTGCTACTTGCTCCTGAGCCTGACACTGATCGTCTGAAGTCTGCCAGTTACTAATTTGTTGTCTGACCTCACAAATTATCTTCCAATTCCACTGAATGTTTACCGATATCACATAAAAGAGCCAAGTAGTTACATGGTTCTGTTAAATATTACTGCTATGTATACCTAGGAGGTTGGAGAACTCAAAGAGAACCACATCATATATAGATTATATATTAAAATTTTTCCTAAGTTTTATTATCATATTGTTAAGTATATATTGTAAAATATCCGAGTAATGAGATGATGTCTTTCTAGAGACTTACAGTACTTATAACTGTTGGTGACAACTTTGCTTGTATCTTTCTTGCTTGCTTCTACTGCAACTGACCCTCGGCCTCTTAAGATGGAATCCCCCTATTTGCAAAAATGTCTTCTGTAGTCGTTTTGTATAACTGGCCTCCATGCAGAATTCCTCCAGTGAAAGACATTGACAGGGTTCCTTGCATGAGCTCCCTATTAGAATTTAAATAAGAGCTTTGAAGGGGCTATTACATAACTCCCTATTCATTTCAAGCCATTACTTGATACTTTTGCTAATGTGCTAATGTTGAAAACAATATTTATTTTTTACTTTATTCAGAATTCATTGTTGACTTTATAGCTGCAAGCTGCTTGAGCCTTAAAACAGCTAAGGGCCCACACCACATTTTTAGCATGAGGCTTTACAGTTTGTATGAGGTTCTCCTTCTGAAATCATGGTTTTAGTTTGCACCAAACATGTCTACAGAGGGGCCCGGAGCAGGGAATACAGCGGAGGGGCACATGACAGAGGTGCTCGTGCTGCCAGGGAAAGAAAGGGGGGGGGGAGTAGTAGTAGGATTGAATTTCTGTGAGAAGGAGGGAGGGAGATGAGTCAGGGGTCGGAAGTTTAAAGGGGGGTGGAGAGTTAGTAGATAAAAGGACAGGATAACGGAGGTACAGCACATTTTTAGGAGAGAAGAAATTTTCCCACCCACCTGCCCTGTTCTAAGGTGCGTGGAGGCGGTTGTGGTTTGGTGGAAGGTGAGAGTTCTGGATTAATTGAGGTTGTGGGGGGCACCCAAGGTGGTGGTAAATACCCCCCCCCTTGCCAGCCATTTTAAATGCACTCAGGTGTGGAGTTTTCATTTTGGGGGGAGGGTCTGGCAAGGAGAGGTATGGTGTAAGGGATAAAAGGGAAAAGGGGGGGGGGGAAGCTGGAATGGGCATGGTACGAGCTACCCTTGTCATGTAACTGTAACTAAACACCTTTAAGTTTCCATTTTTGAGACTTAAGGTTTCCTTCTTCTGGTTTCCTTCAATGCAAGGGTATGCACAGAATGAAGGTAGTACATCTAATACATGGTGATCAGTGAATCTTTAGGTATATAAAGGAATAATAAATGAAAAGTGTTCAAGAACAGAAACTATGGAAGAAATATATCCCAGTGGATGTTGTAGATTAACATGCGATGCTTGTCCATTGTTCTGTATGACTTAAGAGGTAAATAATTAAGAAGCATGGGTGAAATGCTTGGCCCTATTAAATATTTGGTTTATTAAATATTTGGTTCCCATATAAAGTGCTGAAAAGTATTTCAAGCATGTTCACCAAGTCAGACCAACTGTTCAGTGTGTTTCAACTACTCCAGGAACGAGGACTGTTATCCATGTAATGGAATGGGTGCATATTTTACTGAAAGATTGATTTATGGAGATTCAATGCTTATGATCAGAATGGCAGTACCAGTTGATGACTTTGACTAGTTGGAAAGCAGCATTGTATATGTGGAAAAGTTTGGGGATATACAGTGTTTTTCTGTGTAGCTGGGGTTGTTTGGTCTGCCATATGAATATGATATGAATATAAAAAGTGTAGGGGACCTATATTAACCTCCCTAGCGGTAACCCTGAGTGTGACTCGGGGTGGAAAAAAGTTGCTGAAAGCCACAGTCACATTTGTATTGCATTTGATACAAAATACCTGTATTGAGTTCAATACATTGGATTTATGCAAAATCAGTACATTGTTTTCAAGAACATTTATTTTACAGTATATATAATAGTATGAATATAAAATGTATTTTTTTTTTAATTTAAATTTTTTTTAAATATATAGATTTTTTAATTTATTCAATGTATTATTTTGACATGATTTTGTGTTTCAAACTTTATTATACTCATACTATTATATTATACTGTAAAATAAATTTTCATGAAAAAGAATGTACCGCTTTTAGACTAATAAAACCGGAACGAAATGAACCGTTAGGGAGGTTAAAAGAGTTATATAGTATCCCCTGCTGAACAATTATTTTGATAATGTTTAATCCACTAAATTAAATTAAAAAAATAAATAAAGCGGAAGCAATATGTAAAGAGCTTTTGTATAAGTTGGGAAGTGAGAAAACCAGATTGGGTAAATTGAATAGTAAATCATCATCATTTACAGCTATTCTATGGTGAGCTTTGCCCAACACTCACCATAGAATTGCTGCAAATAATGATGAACATCATTGAACATCATTGAACCCTTAACCCTGAAAAGGTAAATTATTTAAATAAAAAAAAACAACGTGGTATGTTTTTTTTTTAATTTTTTTTACAAACACAAACAGGTGAACTGGTTACGGGTATGTGGGATGCTTATAACCAATTACTGTGGAGGGAGGCCACCAGTTCTTACCAGTCTCCATGCCGGGGGGTTCTGTTGGAAGGGGGATTGGTAGTATAATATGTTAAGAAATCTTAATAAATATACACAGCTTCATAAAAAAAACACTTTAAAATTAACATTGTACACTTTAAACCAGGGAATAGTTTAAATGGTGTGCAAGTAAAAAAACTTGTTGGGGACATTTTATTATCGATATTCGAGTAACGAATAGGATGAATAGTGCAGAATAAAACAGATAGAACAGCTAATTCGGTTTAATTAAGTATTGATATAGACAAATCTTGTTTGATGCTACTTCTAAAGGGTGAATCTTATTATATCCTACTATTTTATTAAAATGGGTAAATCACTGTGATAAATACAGGGAATGTGGAAAATGTGGTAGAAAAATAGACAAATGTCAGGAATATTGGGTGCATTTCTTGTTGTATCATTAATTCACCCCTTACAATAAATGTTACTGCCCATGTGTTGGACATGTCACAAGCATATTTTTATATTTCTTGCTTTCAATAAAATTTAACAGCAAGGTGTATATGCAGGCACTCCTTTCTAAAGAGTGACAACACTGCAGTATTGCCATTTCTCTGTAGACCACAAACAGCTGTGCCAATGCATCACCTGCTGGCAACGTCTGCCATAGTCACCACAGTAGAATTGTGCTGTTCAACTCCTGCTGTAGAACACATATGCGTGCACAGGATTCATACAAGTCCACGCAATGTATTTGAAAAAAGAAGTGACAGGGGTGTACACCTCAAGTGAGACTGCTGAGTATCTTATTGTATAAATAATTGCCTTATTTTTGATTTTTCATACTATCATTCACCATCCTATGTTTCAATTGTCCTCACATCTCTATCATCCTGGTAAAATGCTGCCAACTTTATTACTGACAAATGCTTTATAACATTTTTAGGTAAATAGGCCTGATTTCATAATATATATTCTGGGTATGTAAATAATTTATCTGCTAGTAAATTATTGTATTTGTAGAGTTATGCTTTTTTTTTATAAACTTAGGCCCATATAACTATGTGTAGCATTATTGCATTAGGACAACATGCATTTGCTGTCAGCTTCAGCAGGTTTGTCTTTTATTTGACATACAACTGTAGAGAAATAGGAAAAGTTAAACTATTTGAACAACACCTGGAAACTGTAGATTTCATAAAAAATGTATCAGTGTTTATAAGTAGACTTAGACAACTGATATAGTCAGTAGTGGTTTGTTCTGCCAACATCCAGATGAACACGTTATCCATACCTATGATATGATTATTGAAGATGCTGACTGTACATGTAGAGCATAATTCATTGTCTCCTTGCTCCTTGCTGTCTATGTAATGCTAAAGACAAAGACGTCATTGTCATGGCATATCATCAACACTTTGCAACTTGAGTCTTTCAGACTGGTTGAAGTATTCAAAGTACAGAGCAACAAGAAGTATGTTTAAATGTACATCTCACAACAATAAAGTCAACATGTCAACTCCAACAAAATGTCCAAAAAATATTATAATTTCCGGTGCACAATACAGTTACTTTGTGGTCCCTTTAGGTACTCTACTTTGTTACTTTGTAGTACTTCACTGTCTCTGGAAAGGGCTCTGGATACCAGACTCCAACTGTATAAACAGACCTTGTTTTCTCTCAACAGTATCAAGCCTGACCTGTCTCAATTCATTTGAAAGTCAACTGAAATACTTGTAGCATCAAAAGGAGCCAAGCCAAGCCGTTTCAATAGTAGTAAGTTTGTAGCAAAGACTTGTGTCTGATATTTTGCTCCATTTATTGCACAGGATTTATTTTCCTTCTGATATATAGTATGTCTTTGAACTTTAAAAACAACTATATTGCTAGAATGTTTTATTTCAGTGCTCCTAAGGAAGACAGGTGATGCCTGACGTTCACTTCACTCTTAAACAAATATTAACACAATATTGCTGCCTAAAGAATCCTCAGAATCCAACACTTATGTATGTGTCAGAAACCTGGTCCCTTCCAAGTGCAGTCTTTCTTTTTTGCCTGCTTCTGTTGCTTTGATAGAATTGGGGTTCATCCAGAGAAATTAAGCTAGAAATGTTTTTCCATTGGCTTGGTGTCTGTAATTACATGCCCCTCTCCAGAGGTGTGAGAGCTGCAATGTCTTTTGTTGCTCCATTGCAGAGGTCTTATACATACCAGGTCTTCTTTCGGTTTAGGAGTTTTTAGCCACCTTCAACTGGGGATGACATAGCTCCAACATAAACACATGGGGGGACATTTCAACTTGGCATGGGAACATTGCAAACCTGTACACTGAGCCGAGCATGCGCCGCTTAGTGTACTCAACACAAAAATGTCCTAACAGCAATGAAAAAAGATCTATAGCAAGAGAGATGTCATATTTAGATTGCCTATACATAGGACATACTGCAAGCACTTGAGTATCTCAGTGTTTACCACCTTACAACTCTTCCTATCTTCGACTCCACCTCAAATGCTACTGAAGACTGGAAGACTGCTTTTTTTTTTTACTCTGACAAGTCTGTTAAATTCTCATTCATCTGGGTCATGGTATATCTAGTAGTAATCAGTTACATTAAACTGCATCTGGCCTTGTAATGTTCAAGATCTTTAGAAATACCAAAAGTGATGGCAATGTTATACCTAGCCAGACACTCATTGGTAAATATGACAGTTGATGTTGTTAACTGTTGCAGGTTACCTACTTTATATATCATTGGGAGTCTGTACAAGTGTGGTGTAGAGACTCCCATATTGATGTAGGAATTTGTAGCTGGGATGATATCCACCACAGGGACATGTCGAGGTGCCACAGCCCAAAACTCATTAGCTTGACTAGAGCTTCCTTCTCCAAGTGAGTAAGCTGTTTCACCAAGAATGGGATTTTGCACCCAGAATAATGTGGTTCCACAACTTTTAAACCTCCCACCCTGTTCTTGAACAATCAACATCTGCTTTATTACATTCCATTGTGTTTGGATTAAAGAGTCTGCCCTGCCCTTGTAGCAGAGAGCAAGAGAATGAAAACTCTTGTGTGGTCATAAAAAGAAACCATATAGTGGCAGATATCTTATCCACATATCTTGTTAAATGCAACATTTTAATAACATAGCATAGTATAACCAAGAATTTATATAATTCAGCATTATAGAGGAAATATGTTTTATAAAAAATGTACCATCATTCCTTGCAAATATATTATTATGTATTTTAGCATTTTAAAGTTCATTATGAAACATCCATCATACATTTTTCATTTTGGATAAAAATAAAAGGAATGGATTCTCTCAATTAGACCTCTATAAGGATATCCATAGAGACTACAAGCAGCTGATCAAACAGATACAGCCAAAAGGGACCAGGTAGTACCAAATCTAATTTAATGGCATTACTGAGTATATATGACTATCTTGTATTGAATGGGATTCTAATTATCATTTTTTCTTATTTTCGATGGAGCAGTCATTAGACTAATGATGAAATTGTATTAAAAAAACTTTTCAATCATTTATGCGCCTTCCTTCTTGCTTTATAGGTATATGAGCTAATATTGCATATGAAAAAAACCTTCAGACACACTTAAAAAGTGATATCTTGTGTAGACAGTGTAATAAATAATAATCCACGCAGTATACAATAAACGCAATTCTACTGGCTTTTTGACCAGCAGGCTAAAATGCAGATTAAAGTAGACCTAAACCCTTATAAAATGACTTTTATTTTTCTAAAGCACTGTGTAATATAAACAATATAAATGTACAAAAAAACACTATGGGTATAGGTTCTTGTGCTTTAATTTCTGAGTGTCCCAATGACTGCAAGCTGTGTCAATTGTCCTATAATTTTGAAGGTGTCCCTCTTTACCATTTTAGAATGCAAAAAGGTATCAGAACATGTAATGGAAAGTTGGCACAACTGCTTTTAATCTCACCTGGACAAAAGCATCACAAGGTGACAATGCAGGAAAGTAATTCAGAGGCTGGGAGTGCTGTCAACCTATAACAGGAAGAACCTACATAAGGACAGGATTATTTGGTAAAGTGGACAGTGCAATAGATGCATGTCAGTAGGATTTTAGTGTTTTTGAGATTTTACTCTTGCCTAATCCAATGTTACTGTGGCACAGATATTATTCCAGCGTAAACCATTATGCAAATAAAAAGATAAAGTAAATAATACAAATTGGTGATTCTGATTTTTGCAATGGAGTTGATTTACCAAAGTAGTTTAGGCTGTTTGGTGAATAAGGGAGAAAGGATTTTCACTTTGTGAAAGTGGTAAAACACATTTATTGGAATACCCAATCACATTCAATGCAATGTACAAAAACAGAATTTTTGCTTGTGTATGATTGGATGATTAAGTCAGCAGAGCTACACCTTATTTCACCAAGCTAAGTGAAAACTCCCTTAAATGATAAAAAGTTTGGTTTATAGCAAACAACCTATTCTCCTTTAGTAAATCAGGTCCAATAGGTAATGTATTCCTTTTAAACTATTTTTTATGGAGTTGTAGTATGTTTTCTTGCCGCTTTTTATGGTCTCTTTATATAAAATTGCTATATGGTAAACCTAACTTTTTTGGAATAGTCAAGTGGAAAGGGATAAAGCCTATTGACCAAGCTGTGTAAAACAACCCTATAATCTGTTATTTTACAGCAAGCATACTTAACTCTCCATAGGTTCTCCATTTAGCTTCTGAGAGCAGTAGACACCACCATGGTAAACATGTGTTGCTCAAACGGTAGCTTGTACATCACTATGGACTCCAAGTGTTATTGCAGGTACTTGTTGATTAGCTAAGGACAGTCGCATGGAGTAAGTCTTCTCCTTCATACTCAGCAGTGGAAAATGTTCTCCTTGCTTCTGGCAGCTGAAGAAGGCAGTGAGGGAGCAGAAGAAATGTGAGCATATGTTTCTGAAGAGAGAGGTATTAAAGCAAAACTGTTGCTTGGCCGTGCAGACTTGACTTAAAATTACCTTTTTCTAAATATGGTAAAACAAATATTTTATTAAAAAAAATAAAGCCAGGGGAACAAAGCGATTGACACTAAAACTGTCGGCTGCAGCTAAGAAAACCATTGTACATTGTTGGCTTGAATCTATTCTTCCAATGATGCGTCTCTTATGACTAAACTACAAGAATTATTTAGAATGGAATATACAAAAACTTTCTTACACAAAGAATCCAAAACTCAAATTTTCTTTGAAACATCGGAGAGTTTTATTGACACACTAAATATAGCTAACAATACAATTGTTTTCGCCACACGACATGGTTTCTTGAAAAAGTATTAGCAAATGACTCCCCTGTTGATATATGAGGAATGGTTATGCCTAGTTCATTCATTACTGAAAATGCAAAAATGATATATATTTTACTGGAGTATCTTGACACATCTCTATGATTCTGTTATTGTAAATAAATGTAGAGTATCTAAAATGTTATTGGAAATGTTGAAACACTGCTTACTTACTGTTTGAAGAATTGTATGTACCTATGTTTACCACTGTTTAACCTTCTATTTAAAAACAAAAAAGGCAATGGTATAAGCAATGGTAGCTCTTATTACTCTTCTTTTGACCCAAAATTTTCCCTAAAATAACAGGTGCTAAATTAAGAGCAAAAACATAACAATATTTTAGGGGTCTAAAGAACCTTGAGGGAACAACTCCCTAAATTTTCAAAATAACATTACCATTAGGAAGATATAGTTTTCTGTTAAGGAATCATTTTTATCATATTTAATGACAGATGTCATTTTCCAGTAGATGGTTCTCCTCCTGAGGTTCTTATGCGTTTTTCAGCTACTCTGTAAGTTTACTATTTTTACATGAGATATTGAAGGCTTTTTTTAAAACATTAAACCACTCTGATTTGTTTTCAGTGAGATTCTATCTCAAGTAAGGGAAATACTTTAATTTCTTTAATGTTGACTGTTAAAAATCATTTAAATACATCTAGTCACTTCTTACCTCCAAGGGAACTACAGAGATTAAATTATGAAGCAAATCTAAGCCAATTGTATTTCATCTGTATTCCCTATTTTCACCTCTTCATCTTTCCATCATAATCTGCATCATTATTAGCTACACCGCAGTAGTAACAAGAATGAAAAGTAAGACATCTGTGCTATAGCATTAATATATTCAAAATGTTTTCACTTTCATCTAGCAGACATTAGCACCGAAAGCTCTACATAAAGACTCCAGCTCACAGCTTCATTGTCTTACAGTTGCATAGAAAATATTTCTACTTTAAAGGTAAAAAAAGAGAAGTAATCATTGACATCCCACATGAACAGTAAAAAAAGTCAAAAAGATTGTTGATAAATCTGCTACTTTTTGCCTATTGTTCTTCTATACCTTTATTTCTAATTACTGGTACAATTTTAAGGCACTCAGGCAAGCCTCCAGCAGTGTGCTGAAGGTGTGTTTGTGCTGTTATGCCCTCTGGCTTTGCTGCCAGCCTATTCCCTTAGATCAGAGCCAGAAGCTAGACTGCTTTCGAATACATATCACCTAACCCAGACCTAATCCTTTGAGTTCTCTCTGGCATCTACTCCTTCTGCCAGTTTCCTCTTCTGTTCCTATCTTTTCTTCTGAAGTTGACAACAAAGACATCCTCCGGGCCTTCCTTGATGTAAGACCACTCTTGATGTTTTTACAGTGTGTGTGTGTGTATTTTTTTTTTTTTGTACCCTAAACTTGTGCTACTTTTATATTCAGCTAGCACAATATTTGTTCACAGGCACATAAAGAGAAATGATGCCTGTTGCATTGATTTATCGATTTGTTTTAATTTCTACACGTGCATTAAAAAATCTAATTTGTAGTCACGCCCCAGCTTTGTTCTCTTCTAATTTCTCTGCAGTAGCAGTTCTCCATATTTTTACCTATTAGCTCAGCTTCCTTATTTACCCTAAATTGGCCTGCCGTGCCATTATTAATTTTAAAAGATGACTGTACAGGATATGCATGAATATGGAATTTCTATGAAGCTGGAAACTTTTGAACAGCTCCTGTCCTTTGTGATAGTGAGTTTTAAAAGGGAAATCTCCAAAGAGCTAATTAGCAGACGAATGGTTCTCTAGCTTGAACAAAGCTGGAAAGATAGCAGATAACTAAAAGGACCTGGCCATGGTAGTTTTAAATCAAAGCATTCATGGTGCACTGGAATGTAACCTTAGGCTGCTACCTGACAGGGACAATATTAAAGGAAAACATGGGAATGTGGAGTTTAGTGACAGACACATCCCATTTTCTTCTGAAGAGCAAGCAATCTCGATGAGCCACTGTAATTATCTGATTGTGTCTGTCCTAGTGGATGACGTATGCTATATTTAAAGATATAAATGTTAGTTGTTTTCATGGCATTGTCTTATTGCATGCTGTAAGGTGCAATATGCAAAATTCAAGTGTATGTATAGAGTTTGTCAACACAATCATAACTATATGACAAATATAAAGGAATTCGTGAGAGCATAACTGCACAAATGGACAGCTAAATGAGTTCCTCACTTACATTTAAAATGAAAACTTCTTACAGTTTTAATGCCTAGCTGAAAAAATCCATCAGTTTATAGCGCCAGGTATACTGCAGTGATTGGGTTTTTCTGTAAAAAACATAAAGCATAACCCAATTTTTGCTTTTTAATTCTGGTCATTGCTGACTAGCTTTTAAATACAAAAGGATATGCTCACCCATTGGCTTCAGTAATTTCTGACACACTGGCTGGAAAATAAGCAGCTCAGCAGAGTCAGAATAAGAAGTTCATGGAACGGGAAGTTTTTAACTGCAAATCTGTCCTATATCAGTATATGAAAGCACTGAAGTTAGGCATGGCAACCAGGCAACTAGCACTTGTAGAAAGGCTCAGTAATGGCAACTTCCAGTGTTTAATTATTTTTTCATAAACCCGTCATATAACTCCTGAGAGCCCCCAAACCCAGGGATCTAAATATACTTTTAGCACATAATTTTAGCTCAATTCAGGTCAAAGATATTGATTTTTGGATTTTGGAAGTCATACTGTCATGGTGCATAACATTTGCAAGAAGTGAATATTAAATTATAAAAATTTTGGAAAATTTAGTGCAGACACTTGAGTTATTATTCTAGCTTCACTACCTAGTAAGGGACTGATTTGGAAAAAACATAAAAAGGTTTGGACCTTTTTACTTCACTGATTGCATGCATATCCCCACCTCCTAGATTGTAAGCTTCTCAGGGCAGGGTCCTCTTCTCCTCCTGTGTCACTGTCTGCATCTGTCTGTCATTTGCAACCCCTATTTAATGTACAGTGCTGCGTAATATGTAGGCGCTATATAAATCCTATATAATAATAATAATATGCCAGGTAAGTGACATACTTGATAGTGCAGCTTGTAAATTTTAAATACGTGTTGTCAGTCATATCCCATATTTGAGTGTCTCTGCTTATTGCATGATCGCAGCTAAAAGAAAGAGGTATAGAACTGCAGCCACAATAGGAACAGTGACATTGGAACAGGACCAAAGCATTTGTGCAATGGTGTAACATTATAGGATTTAAAAGTTTCAGTGTGGACACCCTGAACCCTACAGCTGTGTGCAGGTTATGCAACCACTATTCCCATCTGACTACACTCAAGCTTTTGTTTACAGGGCATTATTGTCTGCTGTTTTTTTAGAACTATTAAAACATTTGATAATTGGTTAAATTACTAAACATGTTTGCTGTTCAACTTTATCCATCCCATACAACCATGATAGTGGACTGTAGCCTGTATATTTGCAGTGATTTGTACTTGAACATAAGTTAATTAGAGACAAATGAGACAAACAAGGTCTCTAAGAATAAAATCTGCCATAATTAGGATCCCATTTACTGCTCTCCAAGGCAAAAATATTTGTTTGCACTGCTTACAACTATATTATCAGTCCATGGACAAAGCTGTGTATCTGACCACTGTAGAAAACCTAATGCAGCCAATTTTCTTCTTTTATCTTCCAGTTAATGAATCTATGTTGGCCCATGGCCTTCTAAAATGTTGCCTAGCCTTGCCAATATGATCAGCAAAAGGCTCATCTAATAACCTAAAAAATACTCAGGATTTGAGATGTGATATGGCAAGATATTTTATGGAAATAGGGTGAGTAAAAACGTGACAGCATCTGACAGCATCATTATATGTTAATTTGCGCTTGGGCTGTCCATTATTCTTTACATATCACTGTCACATAGAGAGACATTGAGCTCAGGTATCGTATGTGCCTAGTTACTGTGAGATTTACAGTAACAGAGAAATTGTGGAAAAATGTATTTGTTGGAATTGTTGAATTGGTGGGAATTTTGTATAAAAAATAACCTTTACACAATCCTAGAATTTTATATTTTCAGTAAATCTTTGCCTAAACAATAAAGCTTTCCTTCTCCTGTCAGCAACAGCTTCTGCTTGTCACATACTTTCTGATTTTTTTACATATTGTGTTCCCTATTTGTTAAATCTACAACAGTTTTACATTCCTCAGATGGTTATATGTCTCTGTTTTACTGTCACATATGTCAATCACTCATTACACTATGACAGCATAAGTTACATTTTGGCTAGCTGTTTATTAGTTTTAAAATTTAAAGTTTTTAAAATTGACAGTAAAATGTTTTCCCCCACCCTAAAGCTGGTTTATTAGAATTACAAAAAATAATGACACCTAAAAGTAACCTGGGGGGGGGGGTGCAGTACACTAAAGTAAATAGCCTCACATCTTGTGACTCCAAGGCAAGCCATTAGCTATTATGCAGCAAGAAAGAAATATTCTGTAACTAATAAAAGATGCATGGCCTATGAACTTGGGTTACTTTATGGTCTTCCTCTCTTCATACCTCAGCATCATAGATCCATTCACATTGATCTTTGTCCCCCAAAGTAAATCCCAGTTTTATGTGCACACATACTCAAGTCAATTTGGATGGAAGGTCAGTAAATCCCCAAGAAGCATATCTTTGTAACGGGAGAGGAACCTTCCAAAAAATATTATGCAAACAAATGCATAAAATTCTAACGGTGGGTGCGGTGGGACCTGGCAAATGTAAAATTGTTCTGTCTCTTGTATGAAGTTAGTTGGATGAGCAGGCGTGCTCTGTCTGCTTTAACCTTAAGCTGTGCCACAAAATACAGCTAAAATGGCGGAAACCGAACATTCCTTTATTCGTTCTAAAATGTCCCAATGCTCCCCTCCTTACTGCAAAACACCATTTGAGAGCAGATGTAAATCTTTGGGAGACTCAGTGGGCCAGATTTCAATTTTGTACTCCGCTCTCTCGACCCTCTCTTCTAAGTTACTCTATATGAAAGCTTGGGCAAGGAACCTAAATAAAACCAGGGAATTTGAGGGGTGGCTTGAGATTGCTCCTAACATTTCCAAGGTTTCACTTAATGTTCAATTAGTCGAAATGAACTATAAGGTTATGTTACGTTAGTATTTAGTCCCAGCTAAGTTGGCTAAATGCTTCCCTAGTTCCTCTCGCCTTTGTTTAAAAGGTTGTGGTGAACTAGGTGATATGGAACATATATTGTGGTCCTGCCTGGTGGCACAGGAACTCTGGAAGAAGGTGTATCACCTCCTCTCTTCCATTATTCAGACCCCTCTTCCTTTTAGCCCAGAATGTGCCCTGCAGGGCAAATTGATATTCCATTGCCCAAATACACCAAAAAATTCTGTAACTACATGCTTCTAGCGAAAATATTACTCTTGCCAGAGCCTGGAAGCTCCTTCCATATGGATGACTCCCCTATCGGTTAAACTCAACTGGATCATGGTGAATGACAAACTTACTTGCATGGTCAAAAACACCCCTCATGTGTCTGAGCTTACCTGGGGTCCTTGGATCACTCACAATTCTTTGTCCCTGATTCCTACTTGAAGAGGACACCTTACCCCCCTTCCCCTACTTCCCCTGCTCCCTACCCTCTCCCTTTGATAACCCCTACCCTTTGAATACTTTATTTGCTTTGCAGACCAATGCCTTGTTACAGAGTCTAATTTCCTTGCCTAAATTATGTTCTTGTATACCGGTAGTTGCTTTATTTTGTATACTCTGTGTTATTGTTATGTTTATTTAAGCTTATTCTTTATCTATACCTGCTAATCTGATTTGTTTTTATATATTTGTTTATTTACTTGTTGTTTATTCAAACATTTTTAATAAAAATGTATTGAAAAAAAATGGCAGAAACCTTTACATGTCTTTCAGCAAAACTGCAGAAAAAAGTTTTTTATTTTTATTTAATACTATGTAACATTAGTATTTACCCTTTTTTAAAGTTCGAGATCTTTATTTGGTTATAAATCATTTGGCTGTTCCAAGTTTTTCCCAAGATGTATGCTGTTCAATTTGCAGCTGGGCCAGTTCCATTTTCCAGTTCTTGGCTTAAAGTATGCTCAAAGTGCTGACAAGTTCTCATACATTATCGTTTGTGTAGGTTAGGTTTTAGGTTATATAAATTACATTTTTGTTATCTGTGATTTACTTCTGACATTCTCCTGGTAAAAATGTACCAATATACCAAAGTAAGATTCAGCAGTATTCATCCATCATTTTCCTTATATTTACTGTATGACATTCACTGGGTGGATCTTGTTAGGCTGATTTTTAGGTGAAACTTAATTATACAGTGGCAGCTATTTTACATTCTATGTATGTAGGGAATGATTTAGGCAAGTTTATTAAATAGGATTAATTATTTCCATCACTTGCTGACAACTGCTTTTCATGGTGCTGAAACTGTTTTAACACTACAGTAGGAGTACACTAGGAGTTAATGTCACTTTTTAAAAATGAAAACAATGTTAATTCAAATAAAAATACCCCCCCCCCCTCCATCTAAACTATACTGGAACCCCAGGCATGTGGTCTGCTATTACTGGTGTGAACCCAGGAAAGAAAAGTAGTAGGTAAAAATATAACATACATCTTTTTTGTGTAGGTTTAGAAAGCACCATAAGCTAAAATCCACAGCTTCAAAGAAAAACACTTAAAATATGCATTCTTTTCTTTATGGAATATAGTTTAAATATAGTACAAGAGGATTTTACAATGAATGTGCATTAAGTAATAACTAGGATAAATTGTGCAGAAAAACACTTTGCCATTAAAAAACAGATGTTTGGTGAAACCTGTTTCATATCTTTTTACTTTTGATGAGGGGGATCCTGTTTTAAAACAAATGAATACCAATTATTTAAAAAAAAACAGGGAATGTGAATCTTGCTAAAAAATACAGTTTAAATAGGTGAATATAATGGTCTATTATTGAAATATAAACTTCTATTGCCATTTTTTTAAGTTTTACCTCAGGCCTGAAAGTTTTGATGTACAATATTCTTGAAGTGATAATGGGTCACTATCAGCTGATAATCGTGATAATCAAAGGGTGAATATATGTTGGCATGTATCAGGATAAAGAGTCAGTCAGGAGGTTGTATGACAAGAAAACAGGCTGGAAGGCTGATATTTATATAGTTTAAATATAGTTTCTTAAACATCAGAGATGCTTAGAATGATTATTTTTCTGTCTGCCTGGGATTAGCAGTGCCCTGGAAATCATTGAATGAAAAGCATTTCAAGATTCTTATTTGACCTTGTGGAATTGGTAACATTTTACAACAGGAAACAATTTTTATACAAAATACTTGAATTATGCTGTAAAAATGAATCTGCTATGATCTACTGAAGGTGCCAATAATCTACACTTATTAAAATTTGTGAATGTTTTGTTTAATTATCCAATCATATTAAATGTAAGTTCCTGATCCCTTTGAATATTCATTATGTGCAGATGAAATAAGTTAACATGAATTTGATTTTGCAGAATTGGACTGTATTATCACAGAACTTACTATGAAGATTCCCAACACATTTTGTAGTAATCAGCCCCAAGATGTTATTTTGACAGTAATATAAAATTATTCTCTTTTCTCTATAAATAAGAAAGATTTAGAAGTAAAAAAGAAAAGAAGTAAAGATGTATTGTAATTATCATATTCAGGTAAATTGAAATCAGGTTACTTATTACCTTTCACAGAAAAAAATACAACCCAAATAAGCATAAATTCCAAATAATTTCCAAAATGTGAGCACCCAGGTTTGTCTGATAACAATGCGGTTCCTATAATCTGCTCTCCTGCATTCAGAATCACCTCTTCTCTACAAATGATGGGAATCTACATACACATATTCCGGCAAAATGAAAGTTCATTATTTGTCCGGTTTCACTGAATGAACCAGTTCATCCAATTTGAGATTTTCATTGCACATCTCTAATTCTGAATAATTAAGCAAGAGATAGCTCCCATAACAAGGATACCCTAAAACAATAACATGTACAAAATAGCAAACCATATGCACATTTATTTTTAAAATAAAAACGGTGCCATGAATGGTTTATAAAGCTTACCAGCATTCTGTGTGTGGCAAGTCAATTTACTATGGTTTAAAAATGTATATATTCTACAGTTGAGGTTTAATATTAAATTAGGGGATCTAAATTAGAAGTGACTGTCAAAATATAACTAGCATGTAAAAAATGTTTAAATATTTGATTAAAATCCAAAATAACAAACCAATGAATTTAAACTTCTAATACAAAAACTAATCAGTGTCGTAAAATTGAGATGCAGCTGCAGAATTTAAGGGTAATAATTATATTTAAATGGGGAGAAGTTTGCAAATTTTATGTCATAAATCCTTTATCAACACAACTGTATGGAAACAAGAATGATGTTGACAGTTTTTTTTTATTTTAGTCACGTCTTCACCAGAGTCCGTATTTTTCTCCAGCACCCAGGAAACTATTCCAGCTCGAGTCAACTATAAAATCATTTTCCTGTCCTTACATGCTCTGAAACTTTCTGCACAGAGACCTCTGCTTTATTAAGCAGGTGAGCAGCATCTAGCAAGTTTTCCTTTGTACTTCTAACTGACCAGAGGGTATTAAAGTTGCAACAAAGAGCAAAAACCAGTCCATACTGCCTTTGTGTTTCATGCTTTATTTTTCATACATATACACCTAATGAATATAGAAATTAAATAAGTTATATTTACTTGCATGGAATTCATATTCAACTAAAAATAAGAAGAGTTCAGTTGTTAGCTTTTTTTAAGGGAATAGTCTATCAAAACTTATTTTTTTCTAAAAATGCTGGGGAGTTGAACCTAACATTTTCTCCTAGCTATCCTTGAATTTCAAGGCCATGATTCTGAATAAAAGTTCCTTCCTAATTGAGGTATTACCAGATTTAAAGTGGAACTAAACCTGCAAAACAAAAAACTGTGAGCAGACATGCTATAATTCTGAAATAAAAAAAAACGTACCTGCCTGCTTGCAATCTTCTGTTGAACCATGTACAATAAGCTGTGCATACGTTCCTGGCATACCCAATTACGTCACTCCAGCCTGGTCAATTAAAATGGCCAAAGACCCAAACCCAGAAAACGGCAAGGTGAAGATGTTTGTGATGGAATGACAAGGGGTGAATTTGGTTCCACATTGGGACACCAAAGGTTGAGTCTACCAGACTTTATCTATGCCTGTAAGTGTAAATTTTAGGTGCTATAGATCCCACAAGAAAAAAAAAAACTATGTTAAAAGTTAATTTAGCAATATCAGTAAAAGTTTAACATCTTTTCATTATTATTATAAAATCCTTTATTATTCTGACTGATGTAAATATGTAAAAGATGAAATCCAATTGATAGCTTTAGTGACCACAATTTGCACATCAGTATTGAGCTTTGCCCTGTCTGAAGCAATAAATGTACTGTCTAAATTGAAATTTGCAACAAGCAAATTAATGCATTAATTTTATCACTGCCTAACACATAACAGGGCAGAAAATTAGTGCTGGAATATAGTATACCATACCACAAGGTCATGTGTTACCATTCATTGCGGTGTACAGCAACATCCATAGACATGGTGGAGTGCTATATAGAATTAATAACTCTGAATGTTTACTGCTACCATATTGTGCGGTAACTTGTGCAATAAGCTATGCTGTGTTGCACTACAACAATGTTAATGCAGTCTATGCAATATAAGGAGAGCTGGTGTATACAGCTATTTTTTTCTATGATCATTTTTTTTCTGTCTGTTCAGGTTTACATTGCGTTTTTTTTTTTTATTCTTTTCACATTTAGTTTGTCTCAATGACATTCAGGAGCTTTATTTCTACTTTTTAATATTATGTTTTGTTTTCATTTTTTAAACATTAAAACACAAGAATAAACATGTACAAGTAAATATAAAACTGATTGTAAAGTAAAACCCAAAACATAGTAATATAGTAAATGGTTATAAAAATTTATTGCATTGAATGGATTTGAGGGTCCAAAGGTAGAGACCATTAAAGAGTAGCTATATACACAGCTTAAAAAATCTGCCAACAGGCCCGTCTTTATAGCAGAAAGGCACCTGTCTGTTCGCTATCTTCTTTATAAAAACACTGAGCTGCGCATGCAAAGTTTAGCGTATGCCGCTGGGATGTGGAAGTTATCAATATTCAGGATTACAAAGCACAAAACTGCAAAAACAAAAAATGGGATACAATGAATAGTAAAATGAATGGTATATAAACAGTACATCAAAACCTTATAAATACATACAATATAGTACTATGATCAGTACAACAATTATGCAATTACGCTATACAGAAATCATCCACATATGTACATATAGTTTATGAGCTGTGAATATTTGGTATGCATCTGCTCTGTCAATAACTTTAAAAAAAGATTTCCCCTAAAAGTAACAAATCTAATTCCAAGACAACGTGTATAATAGCATCTTCATAATATCATCATTGATCTGCCAGTCATTTGTCATTTCCCAGCTACCCTATTGACAGATCACTTTTGAGCTACAGTTCAAGATAGCTATTTCTACTGACAACCATCATCATGTAAGCATAATAATAGGTATGTGTATATTTTCCTGATGGTTAGTATAATAATTGATAATCATTAGTGGTGCTCCTGTAAGATTATTGCATTGATCTATGGAAGCCTATTTTGTGAAAACACATGCCCCTAAAAAAGCTAATATTTACCAAGTACCCCAGCATTAAGTATTTTATTTTAGTTTGTTCTTGACATGTTTATTTATTAACTATAACCTCTAATTAGGTACAATTAACATTTAATAAATCCACTAATCAACTGTGATAATGGATACATATTATCTTTATTAATATTAATAGTATTACTATTACTATGGAATGGTTCCATACTATATATATATATATATATATATATATATATATATATATATATTATTATTATTAATATTATTAATAATAATAGTAATAAACGGGATTTATTTAGCGCCAACATATTACGCAGCGCTGTACATTAAATAGGGGTTGCAAATGACAGACGAATATAGACAGTGATACAGGAGGAGAGGACCCTGCCCTGAAGAGCTTACAATCTAGTGGGTGGGGGAATTTACACACAATAGGATGGGACATATGTAGTGGTGGGAAGTAGTTGCAGTTTCAAAATACAGAAGAAGATGGGTAGGCAAGTTTGAAAAAATGAGTCCTCTTTTAAATGAGCCGAAAGTAGGAGGAGCAAGCCAAAAAGGATGAGGAAGACCATTCCAGAGAGTTTGGGCAGCTTTAGAGAAGTCCTATATCCGTGCATGTGATGAGGTTATGAGTGAGGAAGTCATTAGGAGGTCATCGGAGGAGCAGAGAGAGCGGCAGGGGGAGTATTTTTTTACCAGGTCAGAAAGGTAAGTGGGTCAAGAACTGTGGAGGGATTTAAAGGCAAAACACAGGAGCTTGAATTTGACTCTAAGGTGAAATGGAAGCCAATGGAGAGAACTACAAGGAGATGCAGCGGAAGAGGAGCGAAGGGAAGGATGGATGAGTCTGGCTGCAGCATTCATATTGGATTGTAGAGGAGAGAGTTGGGTTAGTGGAATACCAGAGAGGAAGAGGTTACAGTAGTTCAGACGAGAGATGATGAGAGCATGTACAAGGAGTTTGGTGGTCTCTGGGGACAGGTAGGGGTGGATTTTGGAGATGTTGCGTAGGTGAAAGTGACAGAACCTGTAAATGATCTGAATATGGGGGGTAAATGTGATGCCAGAATCAAAGTTGATGCCAAAATAATGTGCCTGAGGGGAGGGCTGAATAACAGTGTTGTTAACAGTTAGGAATATATCAGGGGGAGATTTGGAATTTTAGTGGGGGATGATGATGAGTTCTGTTTTATCCAGGTTGAGTTTCAGGAATTGGTCAGACATCCATGATGAGATGGCAGCATGAGACCTTATCCAGGACTGAAGGATATATATATATATATATATATATATATATATATATATATATATATTAGTAAATTCCATAGTTCTATTAAGGTGGTCAATAAGGTTAGTGAACATTTAAAGATGTGTTAATGTTGGCTTTCTGCTATTTAGGAAGTGCTGTTAGTGGACCTTAAAGTAAGAAACTTTTCAAATGTTATTCATAGTACTGTCTCATACAATCAGAGTCCTCCCCTTTCCAAACAGAGATTTCCCTTAGCTTGAGTTGCCCAGTTTACTTTAACCAAATACTTTTCTAACTCATGTAAATCTTTCCAAGAATAAACTTGGCAGGACTCGAGTAGTGGTAGTTGGATAATTCTAATCAGAGTCAATTCCAAATCAGATTGGAGACATTCCGACATCAGGTCTGCACTCAGAATTCAAATAGCCCAGGTTCTGATCGGACATAACTCTATCTGCCATTGGCAGGTATAGTAGGCTATCAGATGATGAGAGCTGTCATCATCCTGTGGTCAGTTTGGTCACAGTCTTACTATAGCTGTCATTGACAAAATATGAATTCTCTGGTATCTCAACTGGATTCGATCTGCATTGGAATTTTTGTGTTCTGAGCACCTGTGGACCAGAACAAATGCTAATTAAACCACAAGGGTCCAAAAACTTTTATAAGCATGCATAGCATATGTAAGCATAACATTTCTGAGCTTCTCTTACTTTGCTGCACAATAATTCTTCCACAATACCAACATGCCCTTTTTGTAACTTTGCACAATATATCTTTTACAATATTGTATATATCTATTCCAAATGGCTTAATTCGAAAGTGCATTTTTTAACATTTTTATTCTTAGTAAAATAATATTACCATTTGAGAAACACAGTGTTACAATAGATGCTGTATTTCTTTGTATTTTTGTTTAATCCACAAAAATTTAAAATACAGTAAAAAATGAGCTTATTACAGGCAAATAAATACCCCAAGAGAAAAGGTGAACACAACCTTAAAAACATTTTTCCCTGCAGCCATTAAATAGAAAACAGGCCACTATGTGCAAGTTACTGCCAATTTTAGAAGGATTATTATTGTGCTTGCTTGTTTATATTATACATTTGGTAAATACATTACCTGTGTGAGCCTGCTCACATTAATAAAACAGTTGTTTTCCCTTGTGGATAAATTTCAACTTTTCCTTCACTCTTCCCATATAGAATATGTATTGAAGGCTTTATTAGCTGTTCCCGTTATAAATGTTTTCACTCGCCTGAGATTATATCTCATAAGTGGATTTTAGACCAGTGTGTTAGTGACACAAATTCATCTGGTTCTATTGCACTGCATATATCAAGACCTACAATAGCAGAAAATGGATAGTGACAGGTGAATTCACAAAATGAATTCAGAACTTTTGTATCCACCTTTAAAGCAAAATGTACAAGTTACAGCCAAGTCACATCTCTGTTTATGTTTTCAGCATATTTTTTTTTGAGTGCTGTAATCATTCTAGACTGGGACAAGGCATTTTCTTTTCTACTTTTAGGCCTCTTTATACCTATTTGCCCTATTTCTATTAAGGGAAATGTTTTTCCTATTTGAATGTATGTGCCTGTTAAATGTGAATGTGTATGTAAATCATATATATTTATTTTATTTATTTCAAGCTCACCTACAGGCAAGTCAAATTTTCAGTCCAAAACTTCCTGCTCCTATCCTTTTAGAGACCCCCCATTTATTTTTTACATGCTTGGCTCAAGTAAAGAGACAAAAAAAGTCCAGTGGAGTCAAAATGAGAATGTTATCCTGCATCAAGATTCCGTTTTTCCATCCATGCACAATTAAAAGCAATAGCAAGCTGGGGTGATTGGTCTCCTCAAAAATGATGACATAAGAACAGATAATACACAATATTTATTGATGAATTGGAGAAGAAAGGAGACATGAATATCTTACAGAAAAAGCACTATATTAAACCTGCCTTTTCTTAAAAAAAAAACACTCAGGCAAAAGCTTTAAAAAACCAATATAAAAGCGGATGTTGAACATAAGAGTTGCCACATGCATACAACAATGTCCTTATTGAAGGACAAAAACTCTGTCTTAGACCATGTATGATGCAAAAATTGAATGTAACGTGACCATTCTAAGCATTATTTCCAATATTTGTGTTAAAAAAGGGTTTGGTCTGAATTTGTGTATAGCCAACATAGATCATATATCAGGTAGATAGGGATGCCCCACACTTACCAAAGTTTTTATGTAAGATTAGCAAACTTAAAGGCCAAAATTTCTGGTACCTGTTTTAGGTGTACTGAGGCACAAGCTGCATTATGTCTCTCTCACCCTCAGCACTCAGACTTCAGTCTTGCTAGAGTGATACCGGTTGGTGTGGTGACAGTACCTCCAAATTTGGCCCTGGCAATAAATAATAAGTTCTTACAATCTGTGGTGGAATATCTATGTGGTCACTAGGACATTGTCCTCTTTAACCTTAGAAAGAAGGAGCATTACAAAGCACACGCATCACATTGATATGTCAGCAATGAACAGCCACACGGAATCATGACAGTATAAAACAAATATAAATAAATTTGCGTACCTATACATTTTAGATAATCAATATGATCAAATTGTTTATTTCTAAAGTTCAGAGAGTTCTAAAAAAAAAACACTTTTTTGTACAAAAAGCATCAGGGTGCCTGATAATATTCTGACAATACTGTTGAAAGTAAAAAGAAAATCTCATGTAGCAGTATTAGAAATAACAGTAACAAGTGTAAAACAGAATAAAGCAGGGCTTAATGATGAAAGGAGAGGAGGGGGTTTTCTTTACACATCCAATCAGATTCCAGATATTACATATCTAAGGCTGCATACACACGCGCAATAATTGTGATTGTGAAAGATCCTTTCCAACGACAAACGACTGCACGATACATGAATGACTGCAGTACATACAGCACCGTTCTGCTTTATGGAGAGGGGAGGGGGAGAAAGACGGAGTGGGACCCCGCTGCACGCTCTCCCCCTTCACTTTCATTAAGATCAGTCATCGTCCATTGTCCGTGGATCCGCCAAAATGGTCGTTCAGGCGAAGGACGACGGGCGCTCTACACACGTCAGATTCTCGTCCGATATCGGCCCTGGCCCTATTATCAGACGAAAACCAAGTGTGTACGCAGCCTAACTGAGCCTTGTGTAGGAGAGCAAAGTGTGAGGACAATCTTATCTTCAGACTCAGAAAGTTAGGTAATGACAACCAAGGCTGAGAGACATATAAACCTGGATAAGGGCTAATGAAGCCAGGAGGGATACATTCTGTAAAGTGATGCATAATGTCAGTGCTATATAAATACATTATAAAATACTCAGAGCCTAAGCTGATTGCTTGGGGAAAAGCAGAAACAGTAGTAAGATGCCATATACAGAAACACATGTGGTCATGACATGACCTGATTATTGGAACTGATGTTTGATCCATATACAAACTTCATGGGGTCAACTGATGTGCATGAATTCAGCATGAGTATCTACTGTAAAGGCAATTCTATCATGTTTAAAGTCACTCAGTCACTTTTTTCACTTAGTTCCCTTGTTAAGGAAATAGCAATTTATGTGCATATGAGGTTATGTGATATGCCTAGGTCTGCATAATTTGCGCAGTGATGATTGTTAGTATACAGCAAGCTATACTGGGCAATGCCTTTTCAGTTTACTGTAGTGAGATCAATGAAGGATGAATTCCAACTGGTTACCAGGATGACTACCATGTATACAACTATCAGGCAAAGGAGGTCTGTTTAACCATGTCCCCAATGTCTACAGCCAGCTATAGTGATGTCCTAATGTCTTGTTCCTACAGGCTTTATTCACAGTATGCTATAATGCATTCTTCAGTAAACGAAGTAAGAATAATCTATGTTTGTTCTAAAAACAAACGTTTTCCTTTTCCTGCAATTTAAATACAATAAGGAACAGAACAAATATTTTTGTATCTAACTACAATAGGTTTTTGTTCTAGCAAATTTACACCTCTGGTTCATTGCCTGTTGCAGTATGCTGTTCTGCTTTTTTCCTCCTCAAGAATTATAATGAGGAGAAATGAATGAGCTCTGTAGGGAAACTGTTGAACCTGGAGACTTAAGGTATAAGAATGATTGATGGCTTGAAATTACCATATAACTACAATCAGGATCAGATTTTAAAATTAATTTTTAAGAAGCCTAAGAGATACCCTTTGATTTGTAGTCGAGTGGAATGGGTAATGCTTCATTCAGGGCGTAAAGTTTCTCACTATGAAACATTCACTTTCTCTTGATCTTTGGGACTGGGACTAAAGTAGAAGCAGAACCTAAAGTATTTTTTAACATTACACAGAGCTTTTCTAATGTTAACTTAGACTTAACTTAGAAACAGGTACATATAGTATGAACAATAATTATATGTAACTCTTTGACAGGAGAATTTGTTCAACATTTGCGTGTGTAAGGCTATGTACACAAGTCAGATAATTCTCACCCCATACAAATGGTCAGGCCTTCTAGGGCAATGACATGTCTATAGCGGTAGCCCAATGACATTAATGGATCTGTCCTGAAGAACCCATGAACAACTGTCAGTGAACAAAATACAATGTACTATCAGCAGGGTGCCACTCGTACTCCCCCCTCCCCTCTCCATAGAGCAGAAGGTTGCTGTGTGTATAGCACTCATTTGTTCATCCATCTGTCACTCCTATAAGGGATAACCGGGCAAGTTTTTAAAATTAGATCACGCGGCGAATTCAGCCGTTCTCGCTTACCAAATTTGTAAGCGAGAATGGCCTGTGTAAATTCGGTGATTGAGCTCGAATTTGAAAAAAAAATAAAATTGCGGGCTGTGCTGATCAATAAATGTGGCTCCGGCTGCATTCATTGATCAGCTCAGTGTGCGATCCCCGGCACTAGAGGTTAAATGGGGACAAGTCTCCCCCTTCAAAACCTCGAGTGCTCTCTAAGCCAAGCCTATATATATATAAAACAATTCCAAAAGAAAGAATAGAGGCTTTTTTGGCATATTTAAATACAGTTTACTTATAATGTAGTATTGTTACAGAGTACAAATTACAATATATATTTTCATAAAGATTGTCCATTGTTTCACATGAGCAGCATGTCTCGTTCAAAGCATTTCTCTCTATTGGACTTCTTCAGGGGACTGAGAGACTAGGTGCTGATGCATTGACAATAGAAACACAACGACAATTGATTTCTAATGGCAGAGAGCCCCTGATGATAATACTGAAATAGTTTGAACGATTTTTGCAAGGACTTTTAGAAGGAGATGGCTTATCTACGGTGTCAGGTGTTGGTATTACTGGATGTCGAATACCCCTTTTGATTGAGGGGTTCCTGGTAAGTACCAGGAACATAGATTATGTTGTAGCCTTACAATTGATGTTAGTTATTATCCTGCAATTGGGAATTTACAGAGTTATAATTCAATCTACAAGGTTTTTCATTATAACTGACGTTAGACCTGTCATTTATTCTTCTTCAATTGGTGTAAGTGTAGAAGACAAATTTTTGATGTATTTCACAGGAGGGAGTCAATTGTTGAGAAGAGGCTGCATGGGTTGGAAACTGCATTGAGTATTTAGGATCTAGGTAAGGAGTCATTTTATATCTTCACAGAAATCTTTTAGAGTTTCAATATTGAATGCAAACCCACAATTCTACATCTGATCTAATTTTTTAAGAATAGTTATGTAGGATAAACATGACAAATCATAGTAATCGATATTACCCAATCATGCTATATATTTCAATAATTTTGTTCAGTAACCTAAAGTCTATTTATTATAGATTACCAACTTACTGAATAAGACAAAAATATATTTATATTGTTATGATGCTCACATATTCTCAGTTCTTTAGCTGGTAAGTCCAATCCTTGACCATTAAAATATTTATTGATTATTCTATTCCCTGGATGTTCATGACTTTAATGAAGCTATTCTTCCACACATTCCATATGGATCATGTTCAAACACTGCTAATTGGAATGTTGTAAACGCATTCATCTACTTTTCATTATGCACACATATTCATCTGTTTTACAGGTGCACTGTAATGTTATTCTGGGTCCTTTTGGAATAGTATTAATGAGACAGATTTGGCCAGATGCCATTAAGACTACTTTCTACAAGATTTGTATTTATTATGTGAAGTGGTTCCAAATTGTCCATCATGTTTATAGAAAAAGATGATAATGATAAAAGTAAGTAAATAAAAAATAATCATTTGCAACAAAATAATTTATTTGCTTTACACAATATAGTGTATAATATACTCAATAAAAAAAGTATGCAAGATAACTGCAGCCCCCTGCTCAGCCTGTTTACATGACCTCTGTCTTGCACTTTTCCACAGTTTGCCTACGGACTAAACCATTTGAATTTGAAACATTTGTCAGCAGCACTTGAAATAGAGAAAGAACATGTGTAACTTGGGCACCACATAAAGATCCATATCTATATAAAGATCCACCGCCCAGTTCTGTGGAAAGCAAACTTGTCTCTCTTCATGCCACACTAGTCTATGCTTCTTGCATTGAGAGGGAGGCAACTGATTGAGGAGTACTTTAATCCTGTCTACTTTCAGCATTGATAAGGGATACAGTTGCCAGAAAATTACAAATGCAGGATGGACATGGAGATGGAGAGCCACAAGCACCCTCCCCATCACTGACTTCATGCCCAGCTGCCACTGCTTTTCTTTAAAAAACTCTCTTCTGTAGAACTGTTTTACCAAAGATGTGTTCTTGTCACTTGTTTTAAATAGTAGAATTTATCTGACCAAGAATATGTGAACCAGTAGGCATGGGCATGGTCATTACAAATCCTTTAAAGGCAATGGGTGAATATATTGGCAGCTAGTTGGAACGGTACAAACAGTACATATTCATTTGTGACACCACCAAAAGATTAGTCCATCTCAGACACCTGTATTACCTCCTCCTTATCCTCTGCTTTTAACTTTGCCTCTTCCTTATCTTTCTTCTTTTCTTCTTTATGAACTAATGGTTGTTTTCATCTTGGAGAACTTTTAAAACACTTTTACTTACCCTATCCCTTGCTACCATAGGTATTCTCCCCTCATGCAGATGATATCACAAAGAATATTCTTCTTTATAGAACTCCTCCGATCGATCACAAGCCTGACATCATTACCTACAATATAATACCAGTAGTTCTGCATTGTAACTGATGGCTTGTCTGCAACCCAGATATTAAGAGGGCAGAGTGCTGTCTGTTGAGAGTGAGGAATAAAGTAAGCAAAATTGTTCTTTGAAGTTTCATACGCATTGAAAAAACACAATGTAATGGTAGTTTTGTATTTTATTTAGAGGTAGGGAAACCATTCCTTAGGTGTTGTGGCTACATTAGTTTTCATTTTTTCAGGCATTTTTCATTTTCATCAGATGGTCCTACCAGTAACACACTTTCTGACCTAAGGGGATATATGGAGGTGCACCAAAGTCTGCTCTGATTTGAAATACAAACAACGTTTCTACTCTTTGGAGTATATTTTCAAAAGAGTTTGATAGGTGCAAAAAATTTCCTTTTAATATTCTACAGGATTCACTTTGCATTTTTGAGTAGGAACTTCCCTGCATAAAAGTACACATTGACTAAACAAATCTTTTTAGGATGCATTTTGCCAGGTTTAATACTCATTGAAGTGGGAATGTATAATAGCGTTTATTCCCCTTGTTATTCCCCTTCTGTGTTTGAACCTATGAATGAATGCTTAGGCTGAATCTTGGTAGACTGGTGCCAAGATGTTTCCATGATGCTGAACATGTTTTCAGCGCAGATTTAGAATTTGAATTGTCTTTATCTTTCTTTTTCTTTAAATTATTTTCCCAAAGAAATAACCAAGTAATTTTAATAAATCTCAGTTAAAAGCGATCTTTTACCTGTGCTACAACTTTCTTTAATTGTAGAGCCACTGAACATAAAGCCACCAAAATTGCTTGGTGGGTCAGCCAGGCGTGTGGGAACATGGCCCAAGTTAATAGCACTTTTCTATGGTAGTGGGGGTAATGGGCAATAGAATTTCATTCACTAACAGTGCTTTCACATATTTAGTCACTCACTTATTCACAATTTTAACTCTGGGAAAACCTACTGTATATATTAGGCTTGAGTATAGTTTCTGCTTTGAAAAAACAAAATGTAGAGAATTATTATTATACAGTATTTATATAGCACCATCATATTACGCAGCCCTGTACAAAGTCCATAGTCATGTCACTAACTGTCCTTCAAAGGAGCTCACAATCTAATGTCCCTACCATAGTCATATGTGATTAATGTAGTCTAAGGTCAATTGTTAGGGAGAAGCCAATTAAATTAACCGCATGTTTTTGGGCTGTGGGAGGAAACCGGAGTACCCGGAAGAAACCCACGCAGACACGGGGAGAACGTGCAAACTCCATGCAGATAATGTCCTGGGTTGGGATCGAACCTGGGACCTAGCGCTGCAAAGGCCAGAGTGCTAACCCCTGAGCCACCGTTGATAACCCGTTGTAGGATGTTTTATAGACGAAGTGTTGACTTATTTTATTACGAAACATGAATAAAAATGAGGGGCCCTCCCCCTAATATTACAACCAAACTTTTATTTACAAGCGAAGTCTAACGATGTCCATGAAAGGAAAATAAAGAATTAGGGAATGGGTACAATCAGCTGTATTGATAAAGGTAGATGTTGTATTCCCACTGTTTATGTATGTGATTTTATTTCTTATGTTACGTACACACATGCAATGGTTCTCAGGGCGGATATTGGACGAGAATCTGGCGTATGTACAGTGTTCGTCGTCCATCGTCCAAATGACTGTCCTGGCAGATCCACGGAGGATGGATGACGAACGATCTTAACCGAAGTGAAGGGAGAGAGAGCGCAGCGGGGTGCCACTCCATAGTTCTCCCCCTCCCCTCTCCATAGAGCAGAACTGTACAACACTCGTTCATGCATTGTGCAGTGCTTAGTCGTTGAAAAGGATCGTGACTTTGCCTTAGACTTTTTGTTACTGACATATGACCATTCTACGGATGTTAGATTGTGGGACACTCTATGAGGGACAGTTACATGTGACATGACTTTGCACTTTGTAAAGTAATGTGTAATATGTCAGCGCTAAATAAATCCAAGATATACAAGATAATATTATCTACTAAGTACTTAGATAATATTAATGCTATAGTTACCTTTTAATAAACATAATTTTATTCATATAAATGGCAGTGACTTTTTTAGTTTACTTGCTCTAGATTTTTCACGGTTATATTTTCTTCCTTTTTTTCTGCTATTTTAGGACACCAGCACAGAGAACTAACGAAAGGAAATCTTCACATTTAAAAATAAAAATAAATAAAAGCCTGAACTCTACGTAGATCTTTGTACATAGCGGAGGTACTGTACATCTCACAAGCCCTTTCTTTCACTGCACGCTCCAGATTCCACCTACGGCAAGTATTTTGCATATAAAGCTATACAGCCAGATTGTACAACCTATTTTCTGCATATATTGTCTTTTAAAAAAGGGTAGAGCTACATTATCTCTAATGCTTTGCCAATATTTATTTTTTAGTTACAATAGAAATCTAGTTTAAGAAAAATGTGCATTCATATTACTTAAGTATTTTTATCAAATAATTAACCATTTCCTTAACAATGCAATCAAATAACTTGGTGCTTTTAATAGCTAAACATTTCTTTTTATAGTAGAAATATAAATTGATTCATTAAAATTTAAATAACAAATACAAGCAGTTGTGTTTGCATGAGGAGCCCCGGTAATACACAATAGCAATTTAAAAGCATGCAATTAACTGAATCTACTGTGAACATTTGCTTAACAAGGATACTATTGAATAACCTCTGGAGTCAAATGTTTATAAGACATATTTTAGTATTTATATTCTGGAAATACATCTCATGTTCGACCTTTGGAGAAGTCACGCTGCCTTACTGACATAATTATCTAACCCATATCAAAATACTCCAGTATTTAAGCTTCTTAAAAATCCACCAAAATATCCCTGCATCTCCTGACAGCGTTCGTATTTTTCTTGTGACAGTTCACATCACAGCTTTAATCATGCAGCTAGGAAATACAAAGGGTTAGGGAACTGCAATGCACGCAGTGGTCAATGTCTGTGTCACTCTTTGTGAGTCAAAACTTCCAGAGAGTGAGGGAGCCGGTGCGCAGTGCATTTTGGGTAAGAGCTAATTACATTAATGTCCTGTCAATCACATTTAAATAAGCAGACCAAACTAGCGCTGTTGTGGCGTTAGACCTGGAAAACAATTGGAACTTATTTGTGTGCCATTCTTTTTCTGTACACGCTAGATAGCTAATGATGATTGTTTATGGAAAGATGCCTGTCCAATTATTTTTGAAGCAACACAAGAATGCAGGATGACTGGAAGCATCAGGTTTTTGCCAGAGAATGCCTCAGGTAAGAGGAGAATGGCTAGAGGCTATAAGGAATCACAAGAGACAAGTCAGAGTTGTAAATTGGAAAACTGACATATCTCATCTAATATACTTGCTAACTAGGCCTTTAAATTCCTTGACATTTAACTAAGTTTGTGGAGAAGTTGATTTTTTTTTCTTTCTTGTTTAGCTCATAATGTAACACATAACAGCCATTCACAGATTAAACTGATTATGCCTTATTATGTCTATTAACGGCAACAAATTCAGACTTGATTGGGACCTTTCCATGAAACCTTTTTTTCGGAATGTTATTGGTCACTAAAATATTTTACTAATGAAGAGGCTATGTAAACTAAAAACATGTAATGCATTTATGAAAAATGATCAGACTGGCATTAACATCAATAACTGATTCTTGTTTTTGACACTTTCCAAACAGCTATTAATTACTGGTTGTCCATTGTGGTATATTACACTGCTGATATAAATCGAGATGCATATTTAAGATCTGTTCAACAAAAAACAACAACAAAACACATTGTGCATTAGGAGCACCACATATTGGTTTTTGTATTGGCTAAGGTTTTAGGGTTTGTAGACAATTTGATCTTGGAAGCAGATTCAAGAGTCACTTAAGACTGTCATGTGAAAATAGGGTTGTATCGAGAATAATTATTTGGTGACTATGACCTTTTCTGATTGTCAGAAGCAATTTGGAGAGATATTTTTCACTTGTTGGGCAACCGCTATGCGAGTAAAGTGACTTTTTCATGTATGTGCATTGTAGTCCCTGACGTTTAAAGGATTAGAAAGAAGTCCAGCTATGATAAGATATGGAAACCATATATTGATAAGAAATCTGACACCTATGGTTAAGTTTGCCTAATTTGCCTAAATATTGAAATGTTTCTAAACAACTGCGTATACTGTTTTAAGCCAGATCAGCAAAAAATGTCATGTCTGTGCATGGCTTTCCCCCCATGTATGTTGGATGGCTGTTGGTATGTAGCAATGATGCGGGTTAAAATCATGTTCCTACTGCTGGTGTTACTCCACTGAAAGTATTCTAAGCATGTTTCTCCCATTGGGCCTGATGTCTTAAAGCTCTCTAAGACCAGAGACTATCATGGGTGAACCTGGGTGATCCAGCAAACCTAGAATGGATCAGGTTTAAGATGGAAAACTTTTGCCAACTAAAAACAAATGAAAAGAAAAACAAAAAAAAGAAATCTAAGTTCTAATTTTAAAGGGATCACTCAGGTTCACTAGGGATAGCCTATCTCCTCCAGTCTTGGAGAACTTTAATAAACTGGGCTCATAATGTCTGTAGTCTGCAGACATGTCTGCTTAGATATTACAATTAATTAGAACACAAAAAAAAACTACATTATGCCAACACAATCAACTGCCTTTAAAAATATAATTTTAGTTTTAGGCTTCATATGGGCTTAACTGCATCTCAGACATTTCAGACAGTAATCTTCAACTACTGAGAAATGCATTTTAAATGTTGTTGAATACAATTAAATATTGTAGGTGGTAGCTACCAAAATATATACATACAGGCTTAATGATATTAGGGATGATGGCTTTGAGAAATGACTTTATTCTATAATATAACAAAAGCTTTAGAAGTACATTGATCATATAAATTATTGAAAATAAAAATATGAGAGCTGTCATGCTAAGAACATTACTTGTGGGTCCAAATTTTAGAACTGCATACTACTTTTGGGTTTTGATTGAAAACATTTTAACAAGTTTGTCTTCAAGGTCAGCAAAATCATCCATTATATTTATTTCATTATTTAATTTACTTTTGTGAAAATGTGAGCCATGAAACTGCTAAAAAAATAATACAAAGCTGAAGAACAAAAAACATAACATATAATTGTTACATAAACAAAAGGCAATGTAGTACACAATACATACAATGATTATAAAGATGACAATATCATAAGGATAACACTGGGGAACGATTTTGGACCAATTTTTTTTACTTCAATTTTTAAGCTTATTTACTCTAAAATAAGTATGCTGATTCTAGAAGTGCAGTTAGTTTTCTTCTATCACGTCACGTTTTTTCTCTACCGCCTATAATAATGCGATTACTGTACCGTGGATTTGTATAGGCTATTCATTTACACGCCAGGCAGTGTGGTCAGAGGTTGTGCGCTGCTCTACGTAGTGAATAAGCAAAATTTATTTTCTAATTACAAACATATTTCCTTTCTTTCACATCATGTCTGGCTCTGCTGTTTCTCATTTTAAGTGCCTAAACAATCCTGATTTATTTTGTTATATCTGTGGCAGTTTCACCATTCCCAGTCAAAGGGTGAACATCAGCACATTTGTAGAGCAAGCCTATTTGGCATATTTCAAAGTTAAACCTGGTGATCAAGATAAGTCTTGGGCCCCTCATAAGGTGTGCAAACAGTGTGTCGAGGGTTTACGGATGTGGACAAAGGGAACACGTGATAAGATGCCATTTGGTATACCTATGGTTTGGCGAGAGCCAGGAGATCATTTCAGTGACTGTTACTTTTGTATAGTGAAAACTTGAGGATATAACATGAAAAATAAATGTAACTGAGTATCCTAGTCTACCATCGGTTATACACCCAGTGGCTCATTCAGAAGAAATCCCAGTGCCGGTTTTCGTTACACTTCCCCCTCTTGAAGAACATGATTATGGTGATTGACTAGGTGACAACAATGATGAAGAGTTTGAAATTGAAGAGGACTCGGTTTGTAAGGAATTTTATCAGCATGAGTTGAGTGATTTAGCATGTGATTTGGGACTATCGAAGTAGAATTCAGAACTCCTAACATCAAGACTGTGTGAGAAAACTTACTTGAAAAATGAACGAAGGTATCGTACTTTCAAACCAGAGAAATTGCATTTCTGCAGTACTTTAGAACTAACAATGGCTTTACGTATTGCCATAACATACCTGGTTTAATGGCGGGAATTGAGAATTGCAATCTATAACTCATCTGAATGGCGACTATTCATCGATAGCTCAAAGCAGAGCTTAAAGTGTGACCTCCTTCACAAAGGCAGTATATTTGGGTCAGTCCCAAATGCCCATTCAGTTTCTCTTTGTGAAGAATATGCAGACATAAAGAGAGTCATTGAGTTGTTGCAATATCACCAACACAATTGGGTCATCTGTGTTGACCTTAAAATGGTATGCTTCCTTCTGGGTCAGCAACGCGGATACACCAAGTATCCCTGTTATCTGTGCATGTGAGACAGCAGAACTTGTGAGAGGCATTGGGTGGAAAGGAATTGGCCTCCAAGATCTGTCCTAAAACCAGTTGATCCAAACATTCTACATGAGCCACTTGTTAATAGAAAGAATTTTATATTCCTGCCTCTGCACATGAAACTGGGTCTGATGAAGCAGTTCGTTAAAGCTTTGCCAACTGAAGGAGACTGTTTGAAGTACCTCATTTTGGCATTTCCTAGCCTGTCATTTGAAAAAATAAAGATCGGTGTGTTTGATGGTCCACAGATTCGGCAGCTCATCAAAGATGAACATTTTATCAGGACAATGTCAGAAGTTGAAAAGAATGCTTGGTTATCATTCAGAGCCATTGTCAAGGACTTTCTTGGAAACACACGAGCAAATAATTACACAGAAAATGTCCAGAAACTCTTGGAGAGCTACAAAATGCTTGGTTGCAATATGAGCATCAAGGTGCATTTTCTGCATAGCCATCTTTCTAACTTCCCGGAAAACCTTGGTACAGTCAGTGATGAGCAAGGAGAACAATTCCACCAAGATTTGAAGGTCATGGTATCAGGGTAGATGGGATGTACATATGATGGCTGACTATTGTTGGAGCATTCGGTGGGATTATCCTAACACTGATCACTCCAGGAAAAACTGTAAGCGTAAATTTTTACCTTAAGCTCTTACCTGATTCATTTTCAAATGTTTTACTGTAAAAAATGTCAAAGAGTAACAATAAATCCTTTGTATGAACAAAAGAAAATCAAATAAACAGTACATTCAAGTTAATATTTCATTATTTTTTCATTGTATGTAAAATGTGTATGTTTTTTGACAATGGAGGGTACCCTGTATCATAAAATCTGGATGTGATAGCAAAAAAACTAGGGGCCATTTCTGGATTCACCACCCACAAATTAGTAAAAAACAAGTGTAAGGTCTAACTCAACAAAAAATGCATTCCCCAGTATAATCAATATAGAAATTACATCTTTTCTTTGAAAAAGCTACATTTCAGTCATTACAGATTTCATTGCAACGATGTTCAATTGTTTACTGTAGAAAATCTGTACATTTTTCATGTTATCTGCCTAAAGGGTAAGATGTAACTTTTTATTCTTAAGTGACTGGTTCTCAATAAGTTAATGGTTTGAATGCTTTAAAAAATATTGTGTTATACAAACATAATTGACAATAGAACTAATTCCCTGAGACCCCTTATTTGTTACTCAATACTAGAGGTCAAGAGGGTCATACACCACATACATCACCAAGGAAAGGGTTTCAGGCTGTAAGAGCTTTAAAATATGTAGAATAGTCTATCACTGAAAATGGTACTGAATGTCAGTTGTTTTAGGAGGTTTCTAAATGCACAAAACATTAAGAGCTTCTATTCTGTTACAAAGCATTAAAGAATTTTGATCCAAGAACACAGTTGCCTTTGGGAATGAAGATTAAATTTTTATTGAAGAAAATTGGGACATACCTAATATTGTTTTGTTTTTGCCTTCCTCTGGATCATTTGCAAGATTAAAGATCAAGGTCCATTTCTGGCTTTGTTTCTTGCAGATGTTTTTTTTTTCAACCATTTAACCTAACTATTATAAATGAAAAGAACTTGCCTGTACATCCAAAACAGCAAAATAAACCATATGCTGCATTATAATCGGATCAGTTTTTATTACGTAGGGAAAACCCTCATAATATAATCCCACTGCATTTACATGATTGTACTTGAACAAAAACAATGTGTCAAAAATATTACTGCAATCAATTATTTCGAAGGAAATATGTCAACACATCTTTTTGTTTGTGAATACATTTGTTTTAAAAGCACAAACATATTTGTACATTGGCACTCTCCTGAGAGCTGGTCTTCTTCCTTCATAAGGTGAAGATAACGAGTACATACACGTCTATATTCTCATTACATATGTACATACTCATTCTTGTTGACCTGATGAAGGCGGATGGTTAGATCCCTATAGTGTATTAATGAAAAATTAATTAAGACTCACAGGCAATGATATGATGTGTTTTTACTCTAACTATCATGTTTGAAATGGTATTATTGAGTAAAATATACCCCGTTATAATGAGAGTAAATTGTTTCTCTGTATACATTTTGAGAATTTCTAAGCATACAGTGAATCTGATGACCTGGTGGACATACTCTGTCTGATCTCTGCTCCAGTTTGTTTGGGTCTCCCTGTGCATCTTGTTAGTGATGAAGCCAAAGCTTGTCTGTCAGTTATAGTTATTGTTTTGTTGCTCACTGGGTGACATCACAAACCCCAAGTCTAAGAGGACTTTTCTCATACACCTTGTTGGAAAAATGCCCAGTTTTATTATGACACATGAAAAGGTTCTTGTGGAAAGCAAAGCAAGTCATTTCCAATGTGCAAATGCACATACCGGTAGTATATAATCAATGACTTTTAGGTAATTGTACTGATATACTCTTTTACTCTTTTTTTTCCAATCATGCAAGTTCAAACACTCATCGGGTCCCAAAGAAACAGAATATGTGGATTTGGCCTGCTGATTTTAAAGATCATCAAATTTGTCCTGGTGCAACTTTTTCATATGAGAAACCTACTAGGAATCAGATTCATGTTAGATTCAGCTTAATATTATTATACAGTATTTATATAGCACCATCATATTACACAGCACTGTACAAAGTCCATAGTCATGTCACTAACTGTCCCAGGAGCTCACAATCTAATGTCCCTACTATAGTCATATGTCATTAATACAGTCTACGGTCAATTTAGAGAGAAGCCAATTAACCTAACTGCATGTTTTTGGGATGTGGGAGGAAACCCACACAGACACGGGGAGAACCTGCAAAATCCATGCAGATAGTGTCCTGGCTGGGATTCGAAAAGGGAAGCCTAACTGAACACCTGCACATGCTCCTACTTTCATCTTGTCTGCTGCATACCTGGATGTGAATGATTCTAAAATGCACAAACTTTCCAAAGTGGTGAAAAACAAAATAATTCCTGGTTATCCTGGATTGTGTAGCCAGCCAATAATAAAGTAAACTTTATAAAACTATGTTTTATCCTTGTTGACAGTGAACAGAAAATGAGCCTTGTATCTGAAAATGGTGACCAGATAGGCAGTAAAAGATTTATTTATTGATTTGTTTTTGCAAACATTTTCAAACTAATTCAGAAAATAATTATGAGTGATTGTTGCAAACATTTAAAGTGCATAATGCCTATCAATCAATCAGATATCCGTTTACTGATGTCAAATTGGTTAAAAAAGGTTTCTACATGATATTTATCTGGAAGAAACTTAAAAATAAAAAGTGTACTAATATACACAGCACTATAATTCCAGTGCCTATACAATATTTTGAACTCCTAATTCCAAACCTTAACATTCAATCCTGGTATAATTTGGGATTTCAATATATGTCGGATTTACCACGGTTTCATTCCTTCCTAGATACTTTTAAAATGTATCAAATAAATCATCTTCTGAATTCTCTCCCGGAAGGAGAGTTTTTGGTCCCTGAGATATTGTGGCATAGAACGCAGAAGATTACACGTAACAAAGGCGGAATTTCAATGTATTATAATTTATTTCAAAATAAAAATACTTGGAGTAAAACTCATACTTTTATCATATGGGAACAGGACTTAAAGATTACGTTTACTCTCAATGGAAAACTGCAATCAGTTATAGTTATAAAGCCTCTAAATGTACATCACATTGGGACAATTACCAGAAAATTTTATATAGATGGTACAGAACACCATTTAGACTAGCAAAATTTGTACCAGATTACTCTCCATTGTGTTGGAGGGAATGTGGAGAATTAGGTACTTATTTACACATGCTTTGGGAATGTAGGAATATCCGTAGTTTTTGGAATTCTATCTTTGTCCTAATTTCGAGAGTCACAGGTTTTTTTACAAAGCCGAATGCAGCATTAGCACTCTTGAACTTGGGACTGGAGAAATTCCCAATTTGCTATCGTACCATAGTTACTCATGTACTTATTGCCGCTAGAAGTGCAGTAGTTACTAAATGGAATCACTCAACAACTCCTAATATTTCTGATGTGGTGCTGAAAATACACTCAAATTACTATTATGAACGTGCCTTAGCATATAGCAACTTTCAAGCCCACAGATTTCATTCACGTTGGAATGTGTGGGAAAAATTCTTGCCTTCCAATTATTAAAACTGTCAAAAATTTGTTTAGATCTATGTATCCTGCAATGCTGTCTGTTGATTATATCATTGCCCATTGTGCTTAGTTAGCTTACTTTCTCTTTCCTAACTGTAACTTCTCTTTGTTATTCAAAAGATATTAGACATAATGTATCGCTACAATTACCTAATTTGTCTTTGTATTTCTTTTCTATTTTGTCTTTTACTGTAATGCTTTAAAAATCTTCAATAAAAATTATGATTAAAAAAAAAAAAAAAAGGTTTCTACAGAGCAATTATTGATTTAACTATAATGCACAGCAACAAGGCTTTCTGCACTGCCTATATAACATGTGAATCTGTATTTGGGCTTTTTAAGCACCCGGTTCTGCCTTGTTGATTTTAGCTATGTGAAAAAATGTAATAAAGTATAAATTGGCACAATAAACCTAATCTGTTAAAGAGTACATGACAATTAAAAAAATATAAACACTACAACTGATGGTTGTTGCATTTTTAAATTTTTCTTTCTTATTTGTTTTCCATTTGATGAAATGCTGCTGTTTTTGCTCAGCTAGTAGAGTTATCCTATGACATAACAATTACACAGTAAGCACAGCTGCATGCGGAGGTGTCACAAATGACAAGATTGTATGGAATTAAAAGCCCGTTAATCCAACGTGTTTTCAGTGGCCAGAAGCATTGAAGATAGGACATGCAGAAAGCAGGCTACAATAATTGCTATCTGCCCTGAGAGATGCCAGCAAGGCCAACGTATTTCTGGCTCCATGCTAGCATATATTCTAATTATTAGAAGAAAAAAAACACGTGTAGAGCTTGGCTGTTAATCAGTCTCTCAGAGACCTAAGTTTTATCATCTTCGCAATGAAGCAATGATTTACTGAATATTCTTTTTTTCCCTATTATTAAAGCTGTTAACTTGGAAAGAGAAGAAAAAAATAAAACTGTTATTATTCTCTGCTTCTTTGAGAAAGCAAACTGCGACCTGATTCCCAAAATGCATCACAGACGACAAAGAGAATATATATGAAAGAAAAAGAAAACAAAGGGATTGCAAGGACATAAAATGTAATTACAGATCACTACAGGAAACATGAGTGTTAAGAAATATATACATGGATATGGCTGAAAATGTGGCAAGAGATATTGAAAGTACTAAATTCATATTCTATTGGAAATTGTGATCTATGATCATAAAACACCCTACAAGGATAAAGAAACATACAATACTTCAAAATATTCCTATATAAAGAGAGATATTTGATATTGTATGTACCTGTGTGATCTGTGTGCAAGCAATTACCCCCTGTGATCCTGCATAAATGGCTCACAAATCTTCCCTGCTGTGTTCTTCAATAGTCTTTCAAAGTGAAAGGATTTGGTGACAAGTGCAGAAAAATGCATACCCTCAATAGAGATTTAGCTTAAATTGTCATATTTTTGTCATGATCATACAATGTTTTGTATTTTTGATATGTGTATCAACCTAGTGGCCTTTTCTTCTATTTTTCTCAGTTTGACTGTGTGTCTATCACCTACTTTTGTAATAACATGAACGTAAAAAAGTTGCTGTAAAAAAGTTATTTGATTTACAACAGGAGAAGCAACTGTTCTTATAATAAAGTCAGTATTCACTCTGCTAGGTAAATTTTTGCTTTCTAAAGTTAAAGTTATGTGCACTTTAATTTTTAATCATGAAAAGGAAAATTAAATGTTTGCATGTGTTTGGATTATTCAAGGTAAAGTTTATTTAAAAAAGTGTTTTTTTTTAATAATTTGCTCTCTTATAGGGTAAATCTGAATATGTTAAAGGATATCTAAACTTAAAAGAAAACAGTAATATCCCATGTTTAGAAGTTATGTCTGTATTATATTTTTTCTGGCTAACAGCAACCACAGAAAATACCCGTTGAACTTTGCAGACTTGCAGTAGCCTTATCACATGTGAGCTGAACTGAAGTCCATCTATCAGTGATCAGATCATTATCGGGGCAAAGTTCTGCCATGAAAATGTAAAACTATGCATCACGTGGCAGAGGCTGCTTTCCTGCTCCCAGCGCGTCCCTCCCTGCAGGTGGAGGGATCTGTTCTAGCCAAACTACTGTTCCGCCAGGCAGCATCCCCAACATCCCTATGGACGTGAACAGTGATGTTCTCGTTTTCAGCACTCCTGCGGATGTGCAAAGTAGGGCACGTCGCAGGGGTCCTGTGGGAAGAGGTGCGTGCGCTACCACGCGTGCCTCTTTTACCCCCCCGGGGGCGAGGCAGTAAGCTGCCTTACCGCGGGGCGGGACATAGTTAGTTTGAATTCAGGGGATTCAGTCATCCTCCAATTAGATGATGCCAGGTGGCGCAAAGTCATTGGGCACTCTGGCTATTTAAGGAGAACCTGTCCTGAACACTATTGCCCGCTATAAGCCTCTGTGTGTACAGTGTGCTTGGGTGCGTTCTATGTGTGTTGGTTTATATTAACCTCTGTTGTGTCATTACCAATAGCGACCCGGTCTGATATCTGATTCTGCCTGAACTCTGTCTCCTCTGACTTTGGATTGTTTCTGACTACTCTTGCCTGCTGCCTGCCCTGACCTCGGATTGTTCCTGACCTGCTGCCGGCCTCATCCATCTGCACCACGCTTATCAGACTGACCTTCTGTGAATGACCTTTGCCTTGTTTTATGACTACGCAAAAAAGCTTGATAAAAGGTGTCCTGGAGTTGGCTGTGGTTTGTGTGCCCACGCGTGTATTTATACATTTAGGGATAAATTGTTACCATAAATGCTGAAAGGAAAGCAGCAGCTCTGCAAGGGACCTAAGCATCCAGGAGTGGAGTACAGTCCCAGGGACAATAATTACATCCTTTGATCAAGCAAAGGTAAGTATTAGTAAAAAAAAAAAAAGAACTATAAAGATATTTAGGAAAACAGGATTTGTAACCCCTTATAGGAATATGTAATGGGTACTATGTACCTCTGTACACATTCCCCAGTGTGGGCGTTTACAGATTCCAAAAAGCTCCACAGACTCCCCCAGTACTGAGCCATGTTATGGGGGATGAGGCACTCTCACACAAACATGGCCCTTGTCACCATTGGATGCAGGTGGGTCTGTTTTTTCAAAAAAGGGAGAGGGGCAAAATGCTTTTTTGCCACCTACCATTTTAGGATAACCAAATCCTAGGGGACCTTTGAATGGACAAGAGAGGAGGTACATGAGGTACATGCTTGCTGCCCCATTTCCTATTCCAAGCCTCATAAAGGGTCTGGTTTTAACAAACGCTCATTTTGATTTAAAATAAAAAAATAAATACTAGTTTTGCACAACTTACAGCCATGGTATAAATGTTACCAATAATTTTGTTATTTTGTACTACAACTGTCACCCTGACCATTATAATACAATAGGTTTTTATGCAGTGGAATTTATGAGTGTGTGAAAGTGTCACATTTACAGAAATGATTCTAATTGATTTAGGACAAAAACCTTTTGTATCTGCAAATATTAAGATTCTAATGAAGGACATTCCCATGTTTCAACCTTGATTGCCATAAAAAAAATTTTCCCTAAATTAAAAATAATTTTTTACTCGATAAATACTCCTATAGGTTGCCCTTACCACCTCACTCCTCTTGCCCTGAGCAATTTTGGGAGCGATACTATGTTCAGGCACATTGCAATTAACATAAAATTGACAGCCAGTCGTAGCCTACATTTAAAAATTGGCTATTCCCACCTATATTTTAACATTCATTTTAGACAAAATTACATGCTTTTGTACTTTTTTTTTGGAACTCATGGGTCCTAGAACTACAAAATTCTGACTTTCCCATTGACTACTGATGTAAAATGTCATCTGAGAGTAAAAATGCCTCTAGAATGAATCCTAGCTATTTTGTAGAATCTTAGAAGTTTGGATAGGAGATTTTGGAGGGAAAAATATTAACAAAAGAAACAAAAGAGCAATGGGGAAAAGTGAATTTTTGGTGCATTAAGACAAAAAGTTTGAAAATTCTTAGGGTAGGTGGACAGAGTGATACCCTTGCTCTTTGGGGAACTATTTGCAGAAGTCTGACACCCCCTTTACTAAACAAGAGGCAGAGATGTCCAATCAGGGTGAAGCATGGGCTTTGCTAACTACAGAGCTATACCCAATTAGGGATGTTTTGGCCCTGTGCAAAGAGATAACTGTTTCCAACAAAGGGCAAGAGTCCATCTCCGCAGAATACCTGCAGGTGACAACTTGTTTCACTCTGACCACAGCTGCTTTAAAGAGTAAAAAAGACATTTAACATTGTTTGTTTTTTTGCAACTGGAATATATTTAGCAGAGTTAAAGAAGTTCAATTTTTTTATTATTGCAGTAATATTTATAGTATTTAAAGAGAAAATGAATTTCTAGTAAAGAAGTTTACTTCCTTACTACACATAAGAGCCAAGAAATTAACCAATTAAAATGAATCCAGGGATCTCATTGGTTGGCCTGGCAAAAGTGTTTCTCTAAAAGCTAACGTTTTGCTATTTTCCAACAGAAAAAATATACAATATAAATAATAACTTTAATAAAATCAACAAATGTAAACACAATTTAGAAACACATCATACAAGGTAAATATATTTCCTTCAGTTGTGGAGAACTTATTAGGTGATAATAAAATCTAATCTTAATATTAGGTGATAATAAAATCTAATTCATTACTGTTGATCATTGCTCTTTGCATTTCCGTATTAAAAATAAGCCTAGAAAATATTTATTATACAGTATCGTATCTTTCCAATCTCATTTCATGATTTTATCCTATTTCCATACCTATCATTTCTTTTTTTTTCTTCCATTCCTTACTTTGTTGAGAATTTGCCTGAGGCAGAGAAGATCTGTATGTACCTCATCCTCACATAAATGCAGCAGAACACTTATTCTAGAGGGAAATGGTAGCCTGTTTTACACTGATCTCGGCTATTATGCACACTGTAAAATGTCAACTTGATGGATTGCTAATTCTATGATCAACATATTTCCAGAAACAAAAAATGTTTTTCACATTATCAAATATTGTACAGAAATTATTGTACAGCAAATAACCAAAAAGAAATGTACAGAAATTATTGTACAGCAAATAACCAAAATGTTAATAAAATTAAAAAAAACAAAATCTTACCGTCAGTTAGAATAAAGATGGAATACATATATTTTAATCTAATTTGATCTAGAACCATAATAATTAGTTTATTTATCAATACACCTACTATTCCCTTGATTCTTGCTGAACCCTTCACTTAAGTGGACAACTAATAGTGTCTCACAACAGTTAGATATAGGATTCACATAACAATTTTAATGCTTTTTTATATAATGTAGTAAGGATACCTATATATTATGTATATAATACTATATATTAGTTATGCTTGTTTTTATTTAACTGCTATGAGTTGTGGCTTGACTAAAAAGATATGCAGGTGGAGTTTTGCCTTACGGAAGGATGAAGAACCCTAATTCTGTTCAAGTTATAGGGTCCTGAAATTAAGATTTGTTTTTTTTTTATAAAGTAAAGCATCAAAACCAACATTATATGTAAATGTTCCTCCTCAAAGATGGCATTAAGTGTGTTGGGGGTAAGGTTTGCTGTAACAGTGAACTGGGACAGCAGCCATGTTCATTTGGGAAGTGAGGTTTAACCAAGGCTAGGTTGCAGTTTCAGACTCCAAAGTAGTCTCAGAACCCTATAAACCTCTAAATGTAAATGCATATGCAAGCTATGGTTGGACATGGAGGACCTTAGCAAAAGGTCATCTTTCTGGAACTTAGGCAACTTTCTAGAGAAGATGTGAAGAAGTGCTGTTGTATGCTAGCACTTCTGCTAGCACTGTTGTACCGCAGCGGAAGCACCAGGGAGCAGCTACCTGTGCAGTTTTCAACTGAAAGTCTGAAAGGGGCCTGAATGTATTGCTTTGCCATTGGGTATTGTTTTGTTGGTCATTCTGGTGACTCCTCTGTCCCCTATAGCCTTTCCACTTCATCACGGTGTTTTGCTGAAGCTTGTGCTTATCTGGTTCAATACAAGTAAGAAACTAAACTGTTTAATGTAAATACCCTCCATCCTTATTGTTTACTGAAAAAGTAGATGCAGTTTCTGAGAAATGCAGGCCTTTATGAAGGCCTTTAGAATAAAGAAGTATCAAAATTGATCTATATGAGTAATGTATGGGCCAGGCCATAATTCTTGACACCAAAGGAGGATGTAGTTAAAATACTAAGTACATCTCATAATGCAGTAGTTTGTAGATCCACCTTTAGCAGTAATAACCTAAAGTAATTGTTTTCTGTATGACCCTGTCCTCCTACATCCTTGTGTAGAAATTATGGTCTCCTCTTCTCTACAACATAGCTTCAGTTGATTGAGGATTGTGGCTCATTTAAGGTCCCACCACATCATTTTAATCAGGCTGAGATCTAAACTTTACCTGGCCCATTGGAATACCTTGGTTTACATTTCCTTTTTTAGTGATTCTGTTATTAGCTTTGCTGGTGTGCTTGGTATCATTGTCATGTTGCATGACTCAAGATTTAGCTGTTGCATTGGTGGCCCCATATTTGACTCTAGAATACTTGGGTATACAGAGATGGCATTGATCGACTTTAGGTATCTAGGTCTTGTGGCTGCAAAACAAGCCTGAAGCATCGCATGTCTCTGCATATTGCTCAGTCTGAGTTTGCAAAGAATTTTCTGGGATGTCCACTACTGGGAAAATGTCTTGAATGTTTGTGAAGCTTTCTAATATTTACCTATTTTTTGTAATATGTCACTGTGGCAGATTACTGTGTTAACCTAAATTCAAAATAATTTTTTAATCTTTTTAGGTCTTTGTTTTTTTTTTTTTAAATGCTTGGTGATCCAGCCATGAAGATCTCTATGTAGGTCCTTCCTTTTCTCCTGTGTTGGCAATATTCTAACACACATTGCACAGTTATAGTCACCCACTGTCACCACTACAATTATTTATGTGACATAGTGCTTTAGCAAAGTAAATGACATCCAGTGAGGGCAGGGGTTCCCAATCCCCAGTCCGGCTGACAGGTGGGCTGCAGCTCCCAGTGGGGGGGGGGGGGTGCACTGGCCAGAGCCACAGACCATGTCCCCTGTACACATCGCAGGGTCAAGGCGGCATGCGGGTTGTGTCCAAAGCTGTGATGGAAGAGTGGGTGGGTTCTGGCATCATGACATCCCTCTAGGGGAAGTTTCTTCCCCTTTGAGCGACACACCGCTACCCGCGCATGCACAGTTTGGAGTCTGTGCTTTTAGTGCGAAAACTCCAAAAGGTTGGGGACCACTGAGTTAGGGTTTAGATTTATTATTTATAATATAGACTTTTTACTTTATTATTATAGACTTTACTATTACCAATAAATAAATATATTTACATTCTAATTCTAAATAACAGGCTAAGCATCCCAATGTCATTCTAACAACAGTTAAATATATGTGGATATCATTAGTATATCATATGCTGTCAGTTGTCAAGGACAGGAGTTGCGTCCACTGAGACAAGAACTGTCTAGATTATGTTGGGTCTGTGTGGAGGCAAGGAAGATGGTGTTGGCCTGCGATGGAACACGGATAGGTGAGTCACACAGGTTTAGTTCCGATTTTAGCAATACTGCAAACACTAACTAGCCTGTTTCGAATAACAGTGTTGAAAGTAAAGATTTTAGTTACATACTATTGCAAATAAATGTGTAGGTCATATTACCTTCTCAAATATTTCAGATTTCATTTCCTGGTAAAGGGTAGATTTAAATCCCTCAAAACAACCTGAGAAAAACCCACAAGAGACAAAATAAAAACACCCAAAAGGAACAGATGTATATAATTTAAAATATTTTATTGCCAATTATTCTTTAGCAGTTTATTTCATCTAATATTATGATAAGGGTACATAAGTGAAACAAACTGAATGCAACAAATAAGTTATGCCTAGATAAAATTTACAAACTGGTATCCTCATGACACTGAACAAACCAAGACAGGACTTTGTAAAATGATAATACTTAGTTATAGCAGCAGAACATAATAATATTAGTTTGAAGCATAGAAGCTGGACAATGTAAAGTGATACATTTTATTAGAGACAGATCTGCTCTCCTCTTCAAGAAAGTTGCAACAAGGTTAACAAGTTATCATTTTGACACATAAAATAAAAATATATTCCTGCTAAGATCATAATCAATGTCATACTGTGACCGATCTGCCAAAGATGCAGAAGAACCTGTTGTTAGATGATGGTCATCTAAAGTCAGGATCTTTTGAAATGTAGAGTGGGTGACATAAAATACTTCTGCCCATGTTCAGGCTTTCTTTCTGCATTTCTGCATGTTTTAAACTTTCACTCCAGTGCCAGGCTTTGAAATGCTCCTTTACTTATTTTTTTTCAACATATATTAATATAATAAAGCTATTAAAATCAAATACCAGTCATACACAAATAATAAAACAAGCACAAATAAAATACTCTTCTGGTAGTACCATATTCCTAAAGCTCCTTCATCATCTCTATGCTACCCGTGATGACCACTGCAGGCAGTGTGGCATCTTCAGAGGTACTTTGAAACATATCTATTGGGATTATCCCCTGCTACAACACTTTTGGTTAATCAACTTTAGGTTAACCAACTACTTATTGATGTCACGGGGTGCAATATAACTTTAAACATACTTACCCACTTTTTGGACCTTCCTATATCACATCTACCCTCACTGGCATGCAAACTCCCTACTAATATACTTATGGCAGCCTGTATCCTTTTAACATCCAAGTAGAAACTAATCGTGCCTCCTAACTTAATGCTTTATTTTGTAGCTTTCAAGATGTTTGTTTGAAAGAATAATTTACTGTGCTCCTTCAGGATACATTGGAAGCCTAAAAAAGCTAAGATGAGCTTTTGTTCTTTTCCTTACCCTTTTTTTTCCCATTCAGCCTTTATTTCCTTTTCTTCTTCTTCAAAGTTATGTCTTTTTCTTGAGCTTTGGCCTTAATTTGCTGTTATGCTGTGTTTACTAATGATGTACCCTGGATTATGGTATTTTTTGGAAGTTTTTAGCTTAGTTCTTGTTCATTGAATTCAGGATTAACAATGATATTCCATAACCAAATGTTTCAGAATCTGCTGGTCAATACCCTTACAGTATCCTGTCATTGACCCACCTTCTACATAGTTCCTTAGTTAGGATCACAAAATTTTCAACTCCTTCCTGGTCATTTAGAAGGAACAAAACAATATTATTATCCACTTAATGACTTACAAACTAGCTACTCAGCAATTTTAGCCCATACTCCTTTAATTCTTCATCATGTGATTCATGTGATGGTTATATGCCAAAGAAAGGAAAACATTTAGTGCAAAGGATCAGTTTATGAGTTACTCAGGTTAGTGTTTGGTTAAGAAAATGGGGATTTAGTTTCATTTATAGTGTTAGGTTTATGGTTTGGATTAAAAGGTTTGTTACAATCTCCAGGGAAGGTAAAAAAAAAGTTTTAGCGTTTAAGTAAGTCTGGACCAAACCTTTTTAACTAGTTTTGTATGGAAAAAAGCACAGAGAAAGGGTTTTAATCCTACTAAAATTTATCCAAAACTGGATAAACAAGATTTTTTGGATAAGAATTAAGTGGCCATTGAGTAACAGCAGACCCTTATGTGGTTTCAGTTATATTTTAATAGTAATACCATTCTTTCTAATATCATAGTCAGGAATATTAGAATGTAGTTAATGTAGCAAAAATAAATTATAGGTTTCATGGTACATGTTAAATGATTCCAGTAATATTGCTATTTGTTGCAGGCACATTCTCTGGCTGAATAAACATGAATCGTACATCAGATTGAAGTGTATCATTGGTACTGCTGACTCTGTGGGTTATATCCAGGTATAAATGTTAGGGGGTAAATAGGTGTTATTTGCCTACAAAAGCAATTCCTTGTGCTGTCTGCCCTTTTTTGTGATTGGTAGATTTTTCCAGGTAACAAATAGTTTGCTAGTACATATGGATTCCTTGAAAGGTAATTTATGAGCTCTTAAAAAGATAAAGCAAATGAAAGTTATTATGGTAGTATGTCACTGTTGGCCACTCCACCACTGGGGATCTTTAGGTTCATCTTTTTTGTGGAGCTTAGGCAAGGATGAATTCTTTGTGTGGCATAAGTAGTTTGCAAAGAAAGTGCTGTTGTTTGTACTGTTTATTAAATATGACTGCTACTAAGCTCCACGGAGCCAACCTGCCAGGGGTTCTGGGGTTTTATTGTAGCAGAATGGGGGTGACAATGGCTTAAGAGAGATCAATGGTGCTGAATCAGTTAAGGATTTTTGGGGAAGAAGTTGACCAGATAAAGGTGATCTTTTGCAGCCTCAGTATTTAATATGTCCAACCCACTTTAATATTATTCATTGGCTTTATTTTTCTTGTTGAACAATACATTATGTACAGTACTCCCATTTAAAATGTTTTGGTGCTGCTCTCAGTGTCAGTAGCATTAGATGTAAGCACATGTGGTGTAATGAGAATAAAAAACCTTGACCATAAACAATTTTAAAAACAGAGGTATGTAATCACATTTTTTCCACTAGGGTAATTTTATAACTAGCATGGCAATATATCAGTTTGCAATTCCACCTTGCAAATGTGTAGTAATCTTTCTTTTATACTTATGGAAATCAAACACAAAGGGATGATAACCCTCAGCAGAAACAAGACTCCAGTTAAGATAACACTTTAAAATATATACTTTAACATAACTATTTTGTGGTAGTATATAATGTATCTTGTGCTCTGTTAATGTGCTAAGAAATACATATATTGTGTGAAGTAGTAGTTTTGTGCTTTGTATTAAAACTATGAGGTAAAGCTCGAAAATTCCTTTAAACAAAAAACACCTCTTAGGACTTTAAATGTAATGTTCCTTACACCAAAATGAAATTGTTCTGACTTCAGTTACTTTTTAACATTCACTAGTTTCAAGCCTACAGGCATACAAAACTCCATACTCTTCAAATCTGCCTAAAACAATACCCACAATGTTAATATCCTACAATGCTAATAGGTAGCTGCAATGTGTTTTGCTGAATTGTACTGTCACATAAAAAGTATCCCATTGCAACTGAAGGTAGATGGAGTTTTAATCTACCTGCTTGTCTTTAATCTTTTACAGTGAGTACATACTCATTCTTACTTCTATTCTCCATCTTTCCTTCCCAATAGAATCCCAAGTTGCTCCAGGCAAGTTTCTTGTCACAGCCCTGAGGGTGCCATCAGATGAAGCAGCTATTCTTTATTATTTTTTTGCAATGGTTTTTTTTCAGTTCCTAAGTGACACTTTTCTGTTTTTTTGTGATCTTATTTTTGCTTTGGTCTCCGAGCTGTTATAAGAGGAAAAAAAGCTCAGTCTAAAGCCTAAAGTACATGTGTAAATGCAAAACTGAGCCGATTCCTTTTTTCATTGTCTTTCTTGTTGATGTTCACTAAATCCAACTGTGAGAATATAATGGTAAGTATATTGTAATGGAGTTCAGGCTAGGTGAGAGTCTATGCCTCAGTTCCAGGAGTCAGCTCTGCAACATAAAGCACCTATGAATTATTAATGTGGTTCCCTTTGAATTCTGCACTGATATTAGTTTAACAAACAAAACATTTGTTTCTAGAGTACTATAATAGGCATAACAGCACATTGGTATATGTACATCGATATTAACCTTAAAACATGATTAAAGAGTCAGTCCCCTCAGAAATTATATTTTACCATTTGATTAATGGTGATAAACAATTTCTATTAGTTGGTCACAGGGTCTCTCTAGGTATGCCTAAATTATCTTTTTGGATATTTTTCTGTGTGTTTTCTTTTTATGAGATTTTTCTTCACTTCCTGCCTTAACACAACAAATAAGAGAAAATCAATCCAAAGGGAGGAATGTCCCAGTTTAGCCAACTGTTACTGCAACAAGTGATTTCCTATTAATGCCAGTTCAGGTGACAACTCAATATTTCAGATTTTCCTGCACAATATCTCACTTGGCTTTAGACATTTCCTAGTTAAAAAAGAGTCTCCTGATGCTGCTTAGCAGAACAGTTAGCACAGCAGAAAAAATAAACTTTTATTCATTGCTTGATTTTACTATATTAGAACTCCACACTTGGGGGATTATTTATCAAGCTTTTAATAAATCGGATTTACTGCAGGTAAATTTTACTGGTGCATAAGTTTTAAATCACATTGACTTATTTACCTGCAGTGAATGTTTGGTAAATGTTGTTTTCACTTTTTTACAAATATTCTCCAATGTCTATATAACTGATATCTTGCACATGTTCCCCTTTGTCCAACCAAGTGTTTTGCCATTTTTTTATAGTTAGCCCTCTCTGATACCCTGTTTATAAGGCACTGTCTTATATTTTTTGAAATGCCAAAATATGCCCTAGGTCTTATTTTCAGGGGGATATCTTATTTTTCCATGAAGAAGACTACAGTACACATTTATTGTTGAAAATCACTCATGTGCCATTGATTGTCCCCTTCTGATCACTCATGTGCCATTCATATTCCCCTTCTGATCACTCATGTGCCATTGATTGTCCCCGTCTGATCACTCTGTGCCATTGATTGTCCCCGTCTGATCATTCTGTGCCATTGATTGTCCCCTTCTGTTCACTGACTTACCTTTTTTTCTACTGTACGGCCGGGTAACTCCGTTAGGGCAGGGATCAGCAGCTTGCTTCCTGGTGCAGAATCGCGGTGGCGCGTGTGCCGGCTTGTTACTTTCAGTTTCACTCTGCACTGCAGCCAGCATCGAGGAGACACACACAGTATGAGGTATTGGAGGATGTCTTATTCGCGGGTGAGTGCCTTATTTTAAATATTTTAGCAAAAATCGGGGGTGGCTTATTTGATGGCGATGCCTTATAATCGGGGAAACACGGTAGCAATGTCAGAGTCTTTCTTAGCCTAACATTCTGATGCTGTTCTAGTGCTGGCCTGGGAAGCTTTGCCCCAAACAAGTGATGTGAACAATGACCTTCACAAGCTAATTGTTGTGTATCACAATTGTTACAGCTTTGCCCCCAATGAGTCTGCTGTGTCCATAACCAAAATCATAGCAAGCAGCAGCAGAGACTGTATGATTCATCAACTATGTGCAGTTCAAGCTTTGCATACAACAATAACAATGAAACATACTAAATATTATTTTCTGAAGATCCCTAAAATGTGGGTTTTCTATCATTAAATAATTCACCATTTTGTTCTAATAATGTGTACCTGTGTTACATTAGAAGGAGTATTAACATTTTAGAAAACAACAGTCCCAAGAGTTTTGTAGACTATTTTGTGTCAATCAAAAATAACTAAACTTTTTAAAGTTTCAACCCCAAAAAAATCTTTGTAATTTGCACCTTAGAGACATCTAGGCTTGATCATCAGATTAATACATACTCTGTGGTATCTCACTGTACAATGTGAAGGTTTTTTCATTTTTTATTTTTGTTTTAGAGAATGCAACACAAGTAAGACATACCTCTTTTCCCAAGGGAAAATATCAGATAGAAATATAGTGAAGCAATCTTGCTACTGGATAAAGTGCAAAAAGTTAGATGGCAACTCAGAGAACGTCTGTGATTGAAATATTACCTTTTGTGTGGACTGCCTGTTACTCTTAGGTTCACACCCACCTCTGAGTCACTTAATTTTGAGGTGCAAACTTCTCAAGCACTCTCACCGCAGCACTGGTTCAAAACCAACCAGTGTCTGCACATGTAACAGCTGGTGGCAGTACTAGTATGGCTCACTGCTGCCCCTATTCATTCCCTATGGGGCTGCTAAAGACTACATGTAGAAAGAGGCAGCTGTTCCTGGAGTGAGGAAGCTGTAAACACGGCTTACTGCCAGTGTGAATTTAGCCGTAATCATTGTATATAGTACCTTATATACATAATGTATAAAAAATCATAGCACACCTCCTCTTTTTATATCAATTGCTATTTACTGGAAGTCCATTAAAAACAGTTACATAAAAGTGTACTGAACAACTATTACAAAAGTCTCCAGTACAGCAAATGATTTACCATGATTTCAATGTACAAGTGAGAACATGACCTCCCAGCCATGGTCTCAAGGGGCAAGCCAGAAGAAATACAACAAAGTAACTTTGTAACCCAAAAATACACTTGCAAACCTATCCAGGTAGCTACAGAGCCTAAAGCTAATATATTAAGCAGCCTCATGTAATGAAGAAAAAAAGTTAAAAAACAATGTCATCATCATTTATTTAAAATATCACTCCCATTATATCATTATTTTCACCCCTACTGCTGTCCAAACATCTGCAATATTTTAATATCACTTATTGCAGTTAATGGAAAACAGTTAATGCACGTTTTGAGTGGTTTGCTGGTGTTTTGGCACGGTGGTTGGCTCTCTCATTTATATTTTATGGTCCTGCCTGGGTATTCTTCCCTCTTGGAACAAGGTGAATTGGCTCCTCTTTCAGTTGATATCCATTCTGTTTTAACGAGGTTCCATACTATGGAGACTTTCCAAAACACAGGTTAAACAGTTTTGGTAGTGGAGAAGTGTCTTATCACACTTCTTTCTCCTACTGCATTAGACAAGTCCAGACCAATAAAGTGATGGAATTTTTGATGGCCAGATTGCATGATCATCTGGATTAACATCAAGAGAATTGTCCCCTATCGGATAAATGCCTACATCAGTATTCATTTCTGTAGAGGGTCCTAGTGATAGAGAATATCTTCACATGTGTATAACATGGTATTTTTTGACTTCTCCACTTATTTCTAGTTAACCCTTTCAATACCGGCTTCATTAACCCAATAATTTCATTACAACAACTGTAGGTTCTCCTATTTTCTTTATTTATGTCCAACTATTCTAATCAAATTTATTGGTCACTGCTTGTTATTTGTTAAGTAACAAACTTGCTTCTATTAGATACCAGCCTATGATATACGCAGTTAACACTTAAAACAGTTGTGATCTTCCCTGACTATCCTATTCATTTCAGTCACACTGACGCCCCAAGGATTTAACTGTAAGTTTATAGTTGCATAGACTTTACCAAATATGTATAATTTTTGTAAACCATATTCCTTCTGTTGAACATACAATGTGCATGCAAATTCAACATTTGATGATTATATTGATGTTGTTGTTTATCACCATGGTAATGATAGATTATTCAATTATAGATTACTCATTAGGTAATTATTTTATTATCCTTTTGAGTACTTACTTTGTGTAATATATACATGATGTCATATAAAATATATTTGTATTCAGTACAAACTCTTTAATATTCAATATACTGTTCTCCATAGCACTATCACTCAAGTCTCAAAGTCCCCTGAGGAAGCCAAACTAGGTGAAACGCGTTAGCGTAAGAGATTTGTTCCATGGTCTTTACAAAATCCAGTTATACCTGAGATACTACCTTAGGTTTCATGTTTTGACTAAAATGAACCTAATGTCTATTTTAAACTGAACTATGTTATCATTTTTTTTTCATTATTTATATTATAATTTGTTATAAACATTGAGACATAGCAAATAATAGGTAATGATTTTATCTGTCATAGTGAATGTGCCTTAAAAAGCCTTCTTTTCATCTTCTTTTTTCTCTCCTCTTCTCTTCTCATATTAGTTTTAATACATAAATATAAACAAACTTATTGGTATACTGTGAATAAATGATGAAAAGCTGATAAGCACTTATTAGTTTTGTTGTGTGTCTTGTTTCAGTGTTGTGCTTTCTTTTCTGTAGCTTTACCCACAGCAGCGATCATTTACCTGTCATTATAAGTTAATAATGAGCACTGTGTAAAGATGCATGGAGGTATAGCTTTAGTGACGTTTGGTATTACAAGGTAATGGCGAAACAGCAAGAATGGTGTCCCATAACAAAGGCTCCTTCAAACTCTGCTGAGAGATATTTATTTTGTTTGCCAACGGCATGAAAAGCTTGGGCTGTCTTTGGGAATATAAACAATGCATTATTGAAATCTAAACGTAGTTTGGACCTTCTTTGTGGAACTATCTGTATCAAGAACTGCAGTGATCAAGGGAGATACCTGAAGGTAGCACTGTCACATTACATATGTATGTAGTTTCAGATACCAACTTCAATAACAAGATTAAAGATTCTTTGGATATTAAAGCCAGAAATAAAAAGGAGTATGAGAAAGGGTGCAACAAGCTTAACACTTAATAGCAACACTGTCAAAAGACACCTTGCTTCAGACTTTATTTCCTTTAAATTGTGACAACTGATAACCCGACTAACAGTGTCGAAACAAGAGTGCAAGTGTAGCATTTTCTAAAGGCCATGTCCTTTACAGACAGCCGGGGATTTATGACAGCATGCTGCTGAAAAGGAAGTATACATACAAATTATATTGTAAAAGGAATCTACATTAAATTAAATGAAGCCCAGATACATCCAATGTCTCGACATAATATATAGTACTAAATCATCTGAGCCATATAAATAAGGGTGAAAAAATTCAAAGTATTTTAAGCTTATGTTTCCTATTTCCTAACAAATACAGCAACTCAAAAAGTGCACATTTTGTAAAAGACTTGCGCAGTAAACAGAACCAGGGGCTACAACTTAGCCACCTGCCAAAGTGTTTCCGATTCAAAGAAAATATATCAATTCATTTTTTTTTTTTTTTAAAGTTGATTTACTAGGTTGTTCTTTTTGCAATATGAATGTTCATTTAGTGAAAAGGGTGAATCTGTACCCACTCCAATTATCCAACCATGACTATTTTTAAAAACTCGATTTTTTTCTGGTACATGATCAGCTCATGCTATCATGTAAGTTAAGTAAATATGCATTATGCAAAGTAAAAAATAATTTTGCTAAATGAACATTAGGTTAGTAAGTCAATCACAATGATATGCTTTAAAGCAGAGCGGTATTCGTTAACCCTCAGCAACTGGTTGTTATTTTTTACAGCACACTCTATTTTTGAAAAACTACCCAAACATTGATTTAAAAAACGTAATGGAGGATTTTCAATTAGTAAACTTAAAAACGAACACTGGAACATAGCTTTATCTTACACCCCAGGCTCAGTGAAAAATGTAATTTTCATCTACAATGAAATATACCATGTCTCAGTGAAGCTGATTGTATGATTGAATGAAATTGTTTTACATGTTACTGTTGCCATTTACCCATCAGGTAACAATAGATAATCTATCCCTTGATTATTTTATAATAACAGCAATAATAAGTCATTATCTCAACATTGGAATTAAAACAGGTTCATTCTGTCTAAACCACATCTAGTTATGGATATTTTTCTAACATATTGACTCTTAATTTTATTTTTGCAATGTTGATTTAAAAGTACCCTGCGGGAGTTAAAGCTGTAGGGTGTTATATGATGAGCTATACATATAAAAACAAAAAAGCACACTTCGGGGCATATCCTTTCCAGCTTTGAAGATTTCATTCAGCATTTCATCTATTTTACACTGACCCTGCCAATCTTCAGTGTTGCTTCTCTTAGATCTTGCCAGGAAAAAAGTGACTTAAAAATACACACAAAACACTTCTGACTTTCCTTCCTGAGACACAACCAATATGCATCAAGTTTATCTATAGACAACTAAGTAAAGATACACATAAACAGCTTCATCATTAATGTGCACATTGCGTACACGCACTGGGTGACAGATTTTAATTGCCAGGGAAGGCTGCATAAAATGTGTTTTCTGTGTATTTCTAGGCACCCAAGGAATTTGTTTTATGTGTAAAGGAGGGTGAGTTATTATGCTGCGAATTGTATCCAGCCATGCTATCAGTGATTAATGAAAGGTAAAGTACTGGAAATGGTTCAAGGATCAGGGTACGCTAGAGAGATCAGACTGGGTAAACTCTATACCAACATATTAGGATAGCTACAATTACAAAGCCCATTATAATAGGTAAATTCACTTAATCAAAGCACAGTGGTCATTATTTGTCCAGAAGTAGCATTAGTGTAAAAATGTAATCCTTTCTATGCGGTATTATTATGTTTCTCAGTCAATGATGCCACGCAAGATGGAAGAGGGCAGAAAGCTGGAAGGAAGCAGATACTAATTTTAGACTGAGGAGCAGAAAAGTTTATTAGTAAACGCAGGTTTATGAAAATGTGTCCTGTACAAGAGAGCATGAACATCTATTATTCATTTGTTACTGAATTTTCCATTAAAGAAATCCTACCTGTAAACTCAAGGTATAATCCTAGCTAGTGCTTCACATTCTAAAAATTGTCACGTAAATGATTCACGTCCATCATTATAAACATGCAGTATACGCTTTTTTATGGATGGATTTCTATTGTTATACCCTGTGTTTTTATTCACCATATAATACATAAGAGTCTTAAATAGGAAAAGACTGCAGATGTGGTTATCCAATGGAGTTGATTTACTAAAGGAAAATAGGCTGTACTTAATGAAGTTAATTAACACTTAGTAAGGGAATAATTGCTAAGCTTAGTGAATGCAGTCTCTTTGAAAAAAATGCATTTGAAATTTCGTATTTTTTTTCTTGCAGATAATTGGTTCACTGAATTTAGCACCATTTAGTTTCAACCTATTTACTAAGTGAATGATCCCTTTCAGGATGTTGTTAGCCATCCAAAATGTAAATAGCAATGGGAATCTTAGGGGATAATGCACTTTAAAACAAAGCACACTTTAACTTTTTGCCCTTTATCCCTGACCTAAACTAACCCACCTCTCTACCTACCCCAAAGATGCAATCTTACCCTGATCTGACAGCCATGGTTTTGTTTCTTGTTATTCAAGCACCCCTTGTCTTTACTGTGCTGATTATGCATGTGTCTTAACCGCCCCATTGACTGCTATAGAACCTGGGATCTCTGATCATCTCTGGCCTTTAGAGAATAGCAGCAACTTAGCAACTAAAAACCTAATAGAGCAGTATATTCCTGTATGTGCAGCCAGACTGCATGTAATAAACTACTCTAAAAATGTGGGTTCCATAAAGTGGTCAAAATTAAAACATTATTGATACACTTTCCAATAGATTACCAACAGGAAAACTTTGAATCAGAAAACAGAGCAAGCTTCTAATTCCTTGGGTGACTTTCAATTGCCTAATACCTCCCCACTGCAGTTAGAAGGGGAAGGTCATCCATGCAGCATAAAAGAGCTTTTACATAGTGAGTACTGTTTATGGCAGCATTTTCCTCTACGTCCAGGCCAGCCATGGCACTCATAGAGGTGTGTCCATCATGCCATGGAGTTGTAGGAAGTTGGCTGAATAATGGTGGATATCTTTCAGCCTGGAAAGGACCATCTCCAGGGAGAAGATGTTTGTTATAGTAAAAAATAGCTTTAATAAAGCTCAGATTTAAGGTGACAGGGTCACTTGTACATCCCCACCCTGTAAAAGGTCAGTTCATGCACTGCAATGATGCTGCTTTGCTTTTCCCAACCACTGCAGATATTCTACACTTGTAGGAGTGTATAATACGTGCTTTCTTTCTGTTATACTAAATGAAATACAGGCCAGCAGAAGCATGTATTTAGCTCACTTAGGTCAAATACTTATACTTGTAGCAGTAAAATAAAATTAAACAAACTTATCTGCATGTTTGCAATGCTCAGCTCAACGTGTGATAAATTGAATGAACTCCTACCTTCGCATGGGAGTTAGGTAATTCCTATCTTGCCAGTCAAGATGGCCGAAAATCTACAGACAACAGACGACAATCTCCAGAATCGGGAGCAGAAAAAATCTTGCAATCACCTAATGAAAATCTACCTGAAGACCTCTGGGTGACTTTGATATTGTAGGAATCTGTGGGCACTACCACCTACATCACTCACGACTAGGTGACAATACAGGAATCAGCGGTATCTTAAAACAAAAAAAAGAATTTATCTTAAAAAAATCCAAATTATTTATTATAGGGGTTTAAAGAAGGTAAGCTGAGAGTTGTATGTGAGTAAGATAAGTATAGCTTTTTATATTGTAATGAGGTTATAGTGCCGAAATTTAGGAGGTGTTAGCAACAACACTCCTCCTCTTGTTCCAACATTGTTTACCTACAGCTCCCCATTCCACAGAAATGAGGATTCCAAGAAGGTAAGCAGACAGTTGTATGTGACAGGGTACTGTGGTTTTTTAGGTATAGTTTCTTTATTTTGTGATTCTTTATTAGGCTTAGGGGGGTAGCCACAATAGTCCCCCACACGTTCCACCACTTTTATTTACTTGGCTCTCCGTTCATGAGAAATTGGGGCTCAAAGAAGGTAAGTTGACAGAACTATGTGGCAGGGTAGTGCAGTATGGTAGCTTTAAGTTTTTTTATGTTATGATGGTGCTATATTGGTGAAATCTTATTTTGATTTGCCTACACCTCCCCATTCAAGAGAAATTTGGGTCTTAAAAAGCAGGTTGACGGGTATACGTGGCAGGGTAACATGGTATAATACATATAGTTTTTTGAATCTTGTGATTATGCGAAAGCGCTGAGATTTTAGGGGGCAGAAATTTAGCCACAAGAGTCCCCCACTACCTCCCACATCTTCAGTTTTTTACATGTCCCTAATCAAGACAAATTGGAGTTCAAAGGTAGCAGAACAGGCATAGTTTTGTGAGCAGACTGGTATATATTTAGTGCTTCTTGTGGTCCGGGGGTCCCCTGTCAGTATGTTCAATTTAGGACTCCTGGGGGCCTTTGGCTTTGACACTGCACCCCCACAGTGAAAGGAGATCTCAGATTTTTCACACGTTTTTATATCTTTGAATTCTTTTAAACTAGGGCACTGAAAGTTTGCACACTAGTAGCTTTAATGGTACCCAGTGTTCAGGTCGTTAGGGCCAACAGTTTAGGAGCTATGAATGATTGAACAATGGCCCTGATTTATTAAAGCTTTCCAAGGCTGGAGAGAATACACTTTCATCAGTGAAGCTGGGTGATCCAGCAAACCTGGACTGGATTTCCTAAAAGTCATTTGCTATTTGCTAATGTTTTGAATCCTGCACCAGAACCATTCCAGGTTTGCTGGATCACCCAGTTTGACTGACAAAAGTGTATCCTCTCCAATCTTGGAGAGCTTTAATAAATCAGGCCCAGTGAGTTGTTAAGTGGGACTGAAATGCCAAGCAGTCCCTGCACACACAGCTATCAACTATGCTGCAGGAGACGTCAATGGGCACGCCCACTTTTACACGCCCCTTTCTGGTTTGGTATTAGAAGACTGCTGTATGAGTTAGAAAAAGTGATTTGCATGAAGCATGCGATTGGCTTTCAATTAGAGGATGGGCGGAGAATGCCTTCCCGGAAGTGTTGTGCTAGGTTGCCGTGGTTACCCGGTGTACACGTTCTTAAAGAAGGATAGAAAACAGCACGCAAACACAGGTATGGCACAATAAATGTCTGGGTCAGTCCGTGTTCTCATATCCATAGGAGATCACATATATAGAGATGGAAAACAGGACAGGGATGAGAAGTACAGCAATACCCAGTGTCTAGAGATCTCCATAACATTCCAGTATTGCAGAAGTTGTTATGTATCTTGTTACTTCCATCATAAACTAGAGAATCATGGAGTCTGATCATTCTTCATGAATTACCACTACTGATGTCTGGGGTCAGATTCTACAAACATATGGCTTCTGCGTTTTTTTGTGTTTTAGGTTTGATTACAGAGAATGTTTATTTTACAGAGGATTCCCAAGGGACTTTATAGGTTATCTAAACATAGCTAAAGCTATCTGCTTTGTGACTTATTTAACATGATTGGAATAGTAGTTAGGGATAAGGTACAGATTGAGCTATTGTGCTCTATATACAGCAATTGTTATACAAATACTAAAAATGAAAAGAATCCCAAGGGCAAGTTCAGTCCTGTCCCAGGATCCTGCGCAGCTCCGGGTGGTCTGCAAGACAATTTTGGTGGTCCGCAGAAAAATTACCTGACCGCTCTGCCCCCCAGCGAGGTCGTTCTCCTGATCCTGCTGATCGTGTCCCCCATAGTCACAGCCCTGTGCTACTGTCCCCACAGAATGTTTAGCAAGCAAGTCTGAGCCTGCTTGGGAGAGTAGGCGGGTTTTGGCATCATGACGTCATTTCCCCATGCACATGTGCCGTATTTAAAATGATGAATTTAGTGATCTATGAGGTCCCAAAGGTTGGTGACCACTGACTGAAAGAACCAGTGTCTGGACATATACCAGATGGCAGCAGCGAACAGTACTACTACCGCTCCCTGCCCCCCCAACTCATACTCTATGGGGCTGCCACATGGCGAAGGTACTTGTAGTTTCGCCCCCAAGGCAATGGTTCCCTGGAATAAGGAAGTAGTAATTGCACCACAACCTCATGGGCATTGAGAACATAACATATACTGACTTCCTTACTCATAACCTCATCACACATCTAGAGCTGCCCTGACTCTCTAGAATGGTCTTTCACGTCCCATTCGGCTTTCTCCTACTTGCTGCTCATTTAAAAGAGCACTCAAAACTCATCTTTTCAAACCTACCTACCTATCTTTACCCATTCCTCCTATTGTGTGATACGTCCACCACCTCCTAGATTGTTAGCTCTTCGGGGCAGGGTCCTCCCCTCCAGTGGTATGGTCTGTATCTGTCTTTCATTTGCAACCCCTATTTAATGTACAGCGCTGTGTAATATGTTGGCGCTATACAAATCCTGTTTATTAATAATAGTAATAATATTAACCTAAAGCTCCACTTGCTGATTCAATACAAGACTACTCATTTTTTTGTACACAAAAGATTTTTATTGATATATAAAGATATAAAACAAATAAAAGCAAACATATTAATAACATACAAAAGCATAATTGCAATAGCAAGAAAAATAAACATAAAAAACACAATAAGAAGGTGGGGGGGGAGAGAGGGGTTCATTGACATTCAAACAACATGGTACATAATAATATACAAAGTATATTATACAAAAAACAAATAAAAGACCACAATAATAGTTTACAAAATAATTTCTTGCTATAACTGTTTAAAAAAATTATTTCCTGATACTCCTCACATATAACACAATATGTAATCAAATTGCTAACCGCTATTTGTATTGCCTCAGTCCATGCTGCTTTGTCTTATTCAGTGACCTCTTTCTCTGATAGGGCAGGAAAAGAAAGTACAGGTAGTTCCAGGGTTAAGGACATCCGACATACAGATGACTCCTAGATATGAACAAGGCTTCCCTGCTGACTCATGAGCAGGATGGAGGCTTGAAGGGGGGAGGCAGTGGTTCGCATGACTTGCAGAAGAAATCTTTGGCTAAACACAACTGAGGTTGTGGGTGATCTTAGGGGGTCTTTCTGGAGCCTCTTGTAACTCTTTAATGACCAAGACAAACTCTGCAGTTGTTTCTTATTGCATATCAAAGCAGAGCTTGCTCCAGAAGTTATTGAATGTCTAGGCTCCAAGTTTTTTTTATTTTGCTATGTTTGTGATTAGCTCACAGCGAGGATTTTACACAGTAACTGACACCACACTGCCTAATAATATGATGATACAAACATCTGTCCTAATTGCATTTATTTAAATAATGTACTAGTTCCGACAAATTTAGCTTAGAGAACAAAGCTACAGTCCCCTATCTTGTATGTAACCTGGGGACTACCTGTGGTATAATTTCTGAGATTTCTTCATTGATACATAACTATACAAACAAAAAAAATTTGTTGATAACTCTCTTACATGCATTTTATACTTCTAAAGCAGCAAATTTGTCACCCACTAAAAAAATCCCTGGTGAAGAATCAAGTTCCATCATTGAAACACATGGACCTGGAACACTCTCCACAAGGGAATGTTTCAATGAATGTCCGTGACACAAGGGTCCCTCAGCCAACAGGGGTCCCCAGGGTTTTGCACTGGGTCCTGGCTATGTACACCAGTGCATCTCACCCAAACTCCTGTTGTCTTTCCATCTTTATTCAGCAATTGGTTTGTCTTTTGTCCTATCTCCTGTTTTTTTTTTTTTCATTTTTTTGGATACCTATTGCTTTCCTAATCTAATAGCATATTACAAGTGTATTATGAAGTTCTGCAGATTGCAGATCATCACAAGACAGTTTGACCGCCTCACCTTAGCTTGACAAGAGTAAAAGCATTTACTTTCATGCTAGCAATGGTGATCTTCAACAATCAGACTTTAAAATGTTTGTTCACTTTGCCAGGAAAACTCTTTAGAGCTCTTACCAGTTCACTATCCACATGCAGAGGTAAAACCTTGCCTTAAAGCTGTGTACACAGATTTTTCTCGCCCGATAATCGGCATCGACCAGATATCGGGAGAGAATCTGGCGTGTGTACAGTCGGCGTTGTTCATCGTCCGTGGATCCGTCCTGGCGGATCCATGAACGGCGAGCGATCCTAATGCAAGGGAAGAGGGAGAGCGCGCAGCAGGGTGCCGCTCTGTCGTTCTCCCCTCTCCATAGAGCAGAACGGTGCTGTAATGTACAGCACTCGTTCATGCATCGTGTAGTCCTTTGTCATTGGAAAGGATCGTGAAAGATCCTTTCCAACGACAAGAATTGCACGTGTGTACTCAGCTTAACAGTAACAAAATATAAGCTCTGTGCAGCACTTAATTTATATATATATTTTATAAAAGATGCACTTACTTACCGGCCCAGTAACCTTGTCACATAAAGAAAGCTCATTAAGAGTTCCGGATATAGAAGTGAATTTGGACAAATACCCAAAAGGAATCTGTCCTCACTTCTGACAGATTATTGGTCAGCAAGAGACAACAACACTTCAACAGATACAGTTTCTGGCAGACACAATGGGGTTGATATACTAAAACAGTACAGACGGTTTGTTTAGCAATAAGAATGATCACTGGGCTTAGTAAATCAGGTTAGCCTGTATTCACATCAAACATTCTTTCATTTATTTTTATTAAATCCATGTTTGAGGTTGGACTTTGGATTGAATTGTGATGAATATAATTAACAAAATCTTGTTTTCTTTGTTTTAGAAAGAAATGAGCATATTACCAGCTATGCCGAGACATGGCCTCCAGGGGTTACCCAGCCTCGTGCCAGCAAAGTCAGTGATCTCATCACCTAAAAAACGCCCAAATATAAGGTATCAGTAAGTTACCATATTTGCCTTCTTTAGAGGTGCATCCAGCACTTATGTCGGATGAAATGTGTTGGATCATGCATTTAACACTCCACATTCAGGTGCTTTACAGATCTCTACTTCTGATACGTCTTTCAGATACCCTGTGCCGGAGGCCACTCAGTGGTAGGCAAGAAAACACAAAAGAAGCTCTATTTCCAAGCAGCACTTCGGCCAAATCTCTTTTTAAGTTTAGGATTGGTAGGGAAAGGATTAGAATCAGTCAGGTCATTGTCACTGTCTATTTATTGGAACAAGAAGTAAGGAAAGTCTACCCAACGGAAACACAGACTCAAATAAAAAAATTGCGAAAGCTGAACTCTAGGCAGATATAAAAGACAAATATAAATGCAGGATTCAGCTCTGTAGTTAATATTATAGTAATATATCATTAAATGTATTATGAAAATGCAACTATTAGAATTTGACTTAGTATCAGCCCATTGCAAGCCTTTTATTTGCAGCTCTCAAACTTGGGAAAGGAGGGGCAAGTCATGGAGCCATTCAGGTATATTGCATGCAAATATATATGCTTAAATATACATGCAATATACATGCTCATAGGTGAAGAAAACAGAGAGAGCAGAGAGACAAACTTTTTAGTCCTTTTCCTTGTTACTGTCAGATCTGCAGGTTGGGAATGGTGAGATACACAACTGTATTCCTGTAAAAATGAAAGTGTTGTCATTCCCTGGCTGTGCTTTCTGACGGAGTTGTGTAAATCAAAGAACTACATAGACAGAAATACAAGCATGTGGGCAGGTAAAACAGTTCCCTTGCATGTATTTATTCTGTTCATTTAGCTTGAACGGTTTGCACTCTCCTCAAAACAAAAGTTTAGGCTGTCACTTTATTTTTTGTATATTCTGCCCATGTTTACATAGGATTCCTCTGGGCACATGGTTGGCTCAGTGGATAGAATTCTCGTCTTTTTCTTGTGTAGGGTTCAAATCCTGCACGAGACAATATCTGCATGGAGTTTGTATATTCTCCCCATGATTACATAGATTTCCTCTGGGCACTGGTTTCATTCCCAACACCCAAAAACATTCAGTAATGGTAATTGACTTCCCCTTAATAATTGGCCTGATACAGTGTTAATGATATATATGAGTATAGTAGGGACATTAATTAGAATGTTTGCCTCTCTGGGGGACAGTCTTGGGCAAAACCAAATAATCCACCCATGATAGTGGACTGTAAAGCGCTGTGTAAGATGAAGGCACTATATAAATACAAGTTTATAATAACAGTTATTTTTCACCTATTACTAACACATGAGGTAGTAAAACAAAAAGAGTAGTTTGCAGTGGACAAAGGGGATTCTACTTGACACGCTTTCAGAATGTTGGTATGTAAAAAGGCACAAATATGGTCATCTTTAACAAAATGTACATTTATATCAGGCTGCAAAATCCTTCCCCCAGGCCATATTGGTAGCTATGAGCTTCCCTCAGGACTGTAGATTCTGGTATAACATATGTTTTTTAATAAAGTCTGCTTGCTAAACATATGTTCATTAATATTTGATAAACCTTACCTGAAAACCATTGCACTTGCACATTAATACTGACAACACTTAAAAAGCATGATATACAACATAGTATGTATTAAGCGACTGGTTATCAGATCAATATCTCTTATACAGCAGAATAAAGGACACTAATTTTGTTCATCTGTTTCCTGGGCTCAAGATGCCAGGCCTATAGAAGGTCATGGGGAAATCTACCTTTGGTAAGTGGCAGTTCTGTTTAATGTTTGCAGAGGTCTGTAAAGAATCGTAGCATAGTGGTGACTGCAGTTTACACACATACCTATACACAACAACCCCCCCTCTTAGATTGTAAGCTCTTCTGGCCAGGGTCCTCACCTCCTCCTGTGTCACTGTCTGTATCTGTCTGTCATTTGCAACCACTATTTTTTGTACAGAGCAGCGTAATATGTTGGCGCTATATAAATACTGTTTAATTATTATTATTAATAATAATAATAATAATAATAATAATAATGATAACTAACCCATGCAGAAGTTAGCTATTTTGCTCTTTGGCCTTTAACTAATTTGGTTGGATCTGTGTACTCTAAAATACGCTCTTGACATGATTATCGCTTACCTCCATCATTATGAGAACATAGGGCAGCATCAACTCCTAGCTCCTAGCAGAACTTCTTGTGGATGTAGTGCTCCCTTTTCGCATGTCTCTTTTGTCAATTAGTGATACCTCCTGGTTACTTTTTGTTTTCTGAGTTTAGCTACGCTTAAATGTATCGATTGAAGCCTTTACCAGCCCCCATTTTTCACACAGATCATCAGTATTTTAATCACAAACTTTATTGCATGATTAGAAACGAGAACGTCAGCTGACATTTTTTTTTTCAATTGATCAGTTTTTTGGGTAAATCTTTGCCCACAAGCTGTAGCCCGTTATTTCCTGTTAGCTTCCAATAGGTACTGTCAAACAAATGACCAACAGAAACCAAAGAAATTTAAAAGATTTGTGTTGTGGTATCACAATTTTTTCTGTGATACCACAACACAATGGAAAGACAAGTTTCTCAGTCATATAGTGGACATGGTGGGAGTGTTGTCATTGAGCTTGGCAAGTAATGCCAGTGGTAAGAGATGACTAGAGAAGTGGTAAGATGTCTTCTTTCTAGTCATTTCTTACTTACTTGCACTGGTCACTAAAATATTCATACAGCTTCCAGGGAGAGAAATATGATCTAGTGTGTTGGTAGAATAGTTCATAGATATTATAGTCAGAATTCAGTGACAAGACTTCTAAGGACAAGAGAAATAGTTTTAAAAAGAAGAGCAGCTTTTCAGAAGGGGGGTTGTTGGACATTAGTAATACCTCACAACAAATACCCGTGAGTGCTTTTCTTGATTGTTTTACTGACTTTCAGTTCCATTATTATCAAGGTCCCAGCAATTTAATCTTCTATTTCCTAATAAAGTCTTCTTCATTTCTCTGCGTATGGATTTTTTTAAAGTAATAAATGCCTGGCACCCTTTGGATCCTTGACAAGTGGCTAGCATTAAGGAGCAAGCACATATAAAGAGATATATTTTATATAACACTGGAAGCCGTAAAGCCTTTCATGTCTAACATGGATTTTGGCCTTCAAGATTTCTATGATTTGGAGTTTCCTTGCAAAATTTTTCAACCTAAAAATGGAAAAAATCAATTTCCCTTTTGGATATCTGTTTTGTATCAATCGCGACAGTTACATAAGTATGTAGATGCATTTAAAGTCAGAAAGTAAGCTTCCTTTTTATCCTACACCTAACTTTTATATGCATTTCCGAGGTACACCTATTCATTCTGAGTATCAAACCACTACATAATTCTATGAGAATATATTGTTTTATTTTCTTTTTTATTGCACTGGAAACCCACTGAAATGGAAATGGGAGAAACAACATTATACTACTTTCCAGTATACCCAAGTAGTGATGGTTTACAAGCAAGTATGCATGTTATATATTGCTAAGGAATATGTTTGCACAGTCTAAGCAGCATTTCTCAACCTTTTTAACATGAGGAAACCCCTTGAAATGCCTTTCGGGTCCCAGGGAACCCCTTTTTTAATTACTTTATCCGCTGCTCACAGTACATAAGTCTGGTGATTAGTGGGAAAAACGTCTCCTACATTGCTGGCCTGTGGTAAGACTGTCACCCTCACAGATACCCAAAAAGATCATTGGTGTCTGTTAAACTGACCTGAGAGTCACAAACTGCTCATTGCTCAAAGTAAAACTCTGGAGGAACCCCGGTTGAAAAACACAGCTCTTACAAGTGTTGCAAATAAATGTTTTTGTGAGCAAGATATGTTTTTAAATCTAGTTACTCCAGAGGCCGTCAAGGTCCCCTATTTCTGCCTTTCCTATTTAATGGAACATTGTACAGAACATAGGTGTTAATTCTGGTAAAATATTTAAAGGAACTGCACAATAATAACAGTGAATAAAATCTTTCCATATTTATTCACTCCTAATTTTAGCTTCAATTTTATAAGAGTATTATTTGTATTATGACATTTTTTAGTAGTAGCAGTAGAAGTAGAAGCACTGACAAACTTTGTTTGCTGAGTTCCTAAATCTCCGTAGATGGTGAGTACAGCAATACAATTAAACAATATTTCTTCTAGGAGGAAAACTGACAAATAAATGATAAACCTGGACAAGACAGCGATGAGAAAGGATTTTACACTGTCAGCAAAAGTTCATATTGTAAAACTCTTGATATTATTTGTGTTAGACGAAGGTGTTGAGAGTTCTTGGGATTAAAGTATTTATCAGTTAATAATCATGGTAGAAAATATGGACTGTGCACTAAAATAACTAAAAATATTTTGGTTTAAGTAATGCTAAGTCAAAACTCACTGGAGTGGTATTCACATAATAATGGAAATAAACGTTTTTGGTTAAAGTCCCATTATGAAGTTTACCTGTCCTGGCCTATTTTTTGGTAATAACAGTATTTATGTGCAGGCACTTTCCAGTTGAAAACTTTGGAGATTTTTTTTAACAAAACCCAGGCTGTACATCACACGTATTTTCTTTTTTTTTTTTTCATGATCAAGTCCTGTTCTCCCCATTCCAATCTATTTAAGTGACCTGTATTCTAACCTACCTTCATTTGTTCCTTCAGAACTGCCTTAATGCATTGTGGCATACATTCAAATTTGTGTTGAAAATATTCCTTAGGGATTTTAGTCTGTACTGATAATATGGACGCAGTTGCTGCAGATTTGTTGCGGCACATCCATTCTGTGAATCGCCTGTTCCACCACATCTTTAAAGTTCTGTGTTGGACAGAGATCTGGTAACTGCGGAGTCCATTTCAGTACAGAGAACTTACTATCATGTTCAAGAAATCATGACTTTGTTACAAGGTGCAATATCCTGCTGGAAGTAGCCATCAGAAGGTGGGTACTGCAGTCATTAGGGGTAGACATGGTCAATAACATTACAAAGTGGCTTTTAAACAATGCACAATTATTTAGGTTAAAGAAATCTTTTGATTGTCCTTCTAATAAAACCCAAATGTGTAATTTTTTTAGGAAATTCTTTATCTTTTTTTATTGTATTGCTATATATATAAATTTTGTGAATTAGTTATTTGGATGCTCTTTATTCAAGGGTTTCTTTACATTTTCTGAACATGTGCATTAGTTAGTTTTTTTGTAAAGAAATGTAATCCAATGAAACAGGATATACATGAACACTGTAGGGTCTGTATGAGATCTGTTTACTATCTGTTTTATTTAGGTGAGCCTGTTTATGTTATTTAACCCCCTAACCGCTAAGCCCCTAATTTCTCGCACTAAATATTTTTGCTCTTTTGGTTAAGCCCGTATTTTTTCGCCTACACTAAAATCCCCACTTACCTGGTCCCGCTGTGCTAATCCAGCGTCGGTTCCGTGTTCCAGCGTCGGGTCCATGTTCCAGCGTCGTCCTCCAGCGTCGGGTGTCCCTCTCCTTAAAAGAAAAAGCCGGCCGGCTTAGAGGAGAAAGCCAGTTGGCTTTCTTTTCTAAGCCAGCCGGCTTCCTCTCCCTCCTCTCCCTGTCCCTGTCCCTATCCCTGTGCCTCTCCCTGTCCAGCGTCGATCGCTGGACAAAAAAAAAAAAAAATACTCACCTTCTCCCTCCGCTCCTCCGGACACGTCTTGTGTCTTCTGTGTTCAGCCGGCGAGTGCAGAGACGATCACCGGGGTTTCCCGGTGACGTCGCTGCGTGCGTCGGCGCCGGAGGGAGGCGGGGCGGCAAATTCAAAATTTTGCATTGAGTTCCTTTGTATTGAACTCAATACAAAAAAGCTGTATTGAGTTCAATACAAAGAAATCCTTATATAATATATATATAATTGTATTATATATATATTATATAAGCTACTGTACATTACATTTTACACTTTTTTTTTAACTTTTTTTAGTTTTGTTTAAAGATTTTTTTTTTTTAATTTTTTTTTATGTTTTATAAAAAAAAAATTTAATTATTAAATTTATAAAATTTTGGACATATTTTGGTGAGTTATGCGGTAATTCGGTGAATTAGAGCCTACAATCCAAAATAAATTTCCATGCAAAAAATGTAACACTTTTTGCATGGAAGTTTGGAAAGAATTAGAATACCCGGCATTTGCGTACGCGTCCCTCGGCGATTCCTGATGATGCGCGTGCGTGCGCCCGTCGATGAGGGTCGTAGCGGAAAATTCAAATTTTTTGTATTGGATTTAATACAAAGTCCTGTATCCAATCCAATACAAAATAATACAAAATATATTTATGTGGTTTAGTCTATAGGTATGTGACGGACACTAGGGAGGTGTTTTAGAAAAATATATTACTATACATTATACCGAATTATCGCATTTTCAGTATTTTTCATTTATTTATGTGTTCTTGTTTAAGCTGATTTTTGTGTTTTTCCTTTAATTTTATTAAAAGTTTTTTTTTTTTTTTTTTTTTACATGATTGTGTGTTTCAAACATTTTTTATATTCATGATATCTACTAGAACCCTATTCGGACATATTTCTGTAAGTTACAGGTCTACAATTTAAAAAAAAAAATTTCATGAAAACCTGTGACGCTTTTGGAACAGAAATCTAGAAATCAGTGTAACGCTCAGGTGGTTAAATGAGAGTGAATATTTTTATCCTGGTCACACTGTAGAGAGCTTGCTTGTATGATTATGCCAGTCAGATGGGTGAAATGAAAGGATTTTTATAGTCTGGAGATGTATTGCAACATACTTGCTATATGTATAAAATTCTTGCTTAAGCTGAACATTTAAATGTTATCCTAGACCAAATCAGAAATTTCTGAAATATACTCAGACGAGCCCACTTGACACCAACAACCATGCCATATTCAAAGTCGCCTAGATCACTTTTCCTCCCCATTCTAATGCTCTGTTTGGACCTAAATAGGCTGCCTTGACAATGTCTACATTCTGAAATGCATTAAGTATCTGCCATGTGATTGGCTGATTAGATATTTATATTACCAAAGATTTGAATAGTTGTAAGGGGGTGAGTGCAAGCATAGGTTGGTAAACAGTATCAAAGTAGTATTAACAAGGCCTCATGCAGGAGTAAAATTTACTCAAGTCTTTGTACAGGAGGTAACAGAACCATAAACTGGAACCAGTATAAAATATAATTCAACAATTTATATGGAAAGGTAGCCTATTGTGGGACAAGGATTCACTTGTTCAGGTTAGTTATTTGTATTTGGAATCATGGTCAGTTACAAGGTGAAATACATTATAAAGCATAGCTGAAGCCTTTTGTCTACCCCCCTGTCATTGTTACAGTGTGGGCGCTGCCATCTTCTTCCTTCCTCTTTTCCTTGATTGATCTTAGGACTTAGTTGTCCTGGGCCGGGATTACATCCACAGGAGTTCATTCAGTCCCGGGAAAAGTGAAAATAAAAAAGTCACACTTACCTTTAAACCCGCAGACCCCTGCCTGGCACTGGACCTTTCTGCGATCCGGTTCGGCACCGTCCTCGAATTTTTCTTCATCAGTTGAGTTTAGGTCTGCTTTAACTAGATGAGACTAGTTGCTTAATTTCCTAGCTGACCCTAATTTGCTAGGTCGGCATTTTATATCAATGTATTTATAAAGTAGTGTATACCACCAATAAATATTTGCCTGCACAAGTGTTTGGGGTTCTTCACTACTTGGTATTTTTTGCTACATGTAACTTTTATGATGATAATAAATTATATAATAAAACAAGTTTAATAATACAGAAACCTTACTAACAGATATATTGTTAACCAACTAAAAGTGTTTTTACTTCCTACAGCATTTACACATTTTGAAATGTTTTTTTTTTCCTTATTCTAAAAATGTTTCCATGTATCTTTTTCTTAAAAAAAAAAAAACATTTTGTCCAGTTTTGAGGACAGAAGATGCATCTACTAAAGGACACACACACACAAATCTGGTCGTTTTGAATGAACATGAACCTGGGTTAACCCAAAACAATTGCTGCATTTATTTAATTTAAAGTTCCTTTTTATACAGAGTTTAAACGCTTTCCATCGTTGAAATATTTTGTGAAAAAATTATTTACTTTTCACCAGGTAATTCATAACAATGTAAAATATTATATAGTTTACATTTCTCTTTTAATTGTACCTCATTTTTTCTCTTGATTTCATTTTAATTCAGGGTTCACCTGATCAGAGACAGCAGTGTCAAAGATCATCATTACCCCAGCAATATTAAAGAGCTGTCTAAGGAGGAAACGGCTATGTAAGTTTGTTTAAAGTTTTACATTTTTTTGTATACCTATGACTGAATAAAAGAAAAAAATGTGCATAATGTTTTCTGTACCGCTTTAAATTTACAAAAAATGGTCAGAACCATCAAATCATTAAAAGTTTTCACGATGAATGTTGATGCCATCAGGTTTACTTACTTTTTAAAGCTGCTTGTTGAATTTTTTATTAAAAAATATTTTGTATATAGGTTTATTACTTAATAAAATATTTTTATTTGTTAAAAAGGTCCCACTACTTATTTTATTTTACTGCAATGAGTGCTTTCTGCAAGGTGGCAACATTTTTCACCCACAAATTAAACATTAACAGAATGCAGTAGTATAATCCATCATGCCATTGGTTTGTTATATTTTATAAATATTGCAAACATTTAATATTAAGCTATTGATATTATTTTTTTAAAAAAATTTAATATATATACATATGTAAATATATATATATCATAATATTTAAAAAATGTGTTATGTAAAAAGCCTTTTAATACTTTTATAAATAATGGTAGAGAGTGCAATCTTTATTATTAGAACCCCTGTGTCATGTTCTAGCAATAATAAGGGGATCATAATCTATATAAAAAACTATTGAAATAGTTTGATGCCAATTATTGGACTCCATTGCCACATTTTATAATAATGATCCTTTCCATTATTATATGGTAGCTTTATAAATAAAAATCTTTTTATGAAATAATGCTATGTGGTAATTGTTTTAACCAGGTATGCATATCCTAATATATTATATTTTGTCATGCACTATAAATCATAGGTAAAAGATTTCCATTTCTGTCAGGTTACAGTCTTTTAGATCCAGCGTTAATATTTTTTTTATTTTGTTCCACAATATTTTGTATTCTTTCCTTTTTTTTTTAAATATATACAGCTAATTTGTAATACTGTTGATGATATATGAAATATGCTAAACAAATGATTAGATACTCAATAAAAGCTTAGCAAACAGAAATGATTTCAAACTTAAAGCACAGTAATGAGCATGATTTCTGCATATATTTGTGAAGACATTTTAAATCTGCTACTCTGTATAAACTCTTCATTGCCTTCCAAGATTTAGTCATATCTCAATAAATTTTTCATCAATGTTAAAAAATAAGTTGCAAAACATAAGAATAATGTTGCTTTGTTTAGTATTTTGTTGTTTTCCTCCCGGTCCTGAGGTCTGTGTCTTTCTACCTTTTGGTCTTTTCTTACAGTATACACTATGGTATATGTGTATCTGCTGTGAAAATCACTGGGTTTCGCATTTCATCACATACTTACTGCTGCCACTGAGATTTAATAATTCTTCATAAAAAGGTTAAAAAAGTTCTAATGAAGTCCTGCACATTATGTACAACTTCACTTTCTAAACTCTGTAAAAGAAACTTTCATATTTAATGGGAAATCATGAATTATTCCATTTATTATCCTCATCCTCCTTTCAAAGACATGATCTGGATAAAAGGCGGGGTGAATAATTTAGAAAAAAAATGAAATGCATTTTTAATGTGAAGGTGCAACTACAGATTCTCTTGACTATTAGCGAGTGCAGAGGAAACAGAATTTTACTTACAAAACCTCATCAAACCTTAAATTACATGACATACTTCTGTAATAAAATACAGAAGAAAGAAAAGTTTTTTTTCTGCACAAGTTGTTTTTAATAATCCGATAGAGTTGAAAAGTTTGGAGTATGTGCAACACCATATTTGTACAACTGTTTATAAATATCCAGGTATAGATGTCTTTTTCAAATTCAGTTAAAAAATGAAAACTCCCTGAACTGCGTACTTCTGTCATATTATTTTATCTTTATCTCACTGTAGTTATGAATGATTAAACCTTGCCATGTGCTGGAAAGTTTCATCCTGAACACTCTAAGAAACTAATTGTTGTGATCACGTCAGAGCACTTAAATCAGAAGAATAAAGAAAGCTAAATAAATCATTATTTGTATAAATAAAAGAAAGGAACTGAATGGTCTTAGAATGACAGTACTCAGCGACATTCTGTGTAGGGAAAGAAAAGTTTTTGATTCTCTTTGTGACTCCAAAACTTCCAGATTGAAAAGAATTTAACTGGGAATGGAACAATGCCAAAAGGTATTTGCATCCACTTTTACCTTGTTTGGTTTTTCAGATATTTAGACTGCAATATAAAAATCGTGTTGATTAAGGAATGGTTAACACCACACTCATGGGGCCAGATTTACTAATTTACTAAGTTTAATTCCAATATAATATATCAGATTTGGGAATTTAAAAGGATTTTAATCTTTAAAGGATAAGAGATTTGTCAAATCTACAAAGTATAAAAAGTAAAAGCATAGTAAACGTAAATAAATTGTGTTCTCTTCAAACATCTAGTCAGGTTAAGGAGAAGTTTCTGGCATAATTGATAAACTGATAGCATTTATGTAAAAAGAAGCCTCTATTCTGATGATGTTCACATTAATTTTACCTTTATCTGTATATATATATCTATATATATGGATAGATATATCTATCTATATCTATATAAATGGAGCTAATAAGAATGCAGCTTGTAAAACAGGCCTCAAATATTAAGGCTGGCCAGATAAATAGATTTATTCTGAATGCCAAAAGGCATTTATTTTTAAAAGTAAAGCTGTGTAAAAGTAAAGCTGCGTAAACATTCACTCTCAGATCACCCAACTTTGCATGACTATACCTTCAGAAATGGCGTTGGGTGAAGAGCATACCGGCATCTTAGCCAGCTTTACTTGGAAGGGAGTTATAATAATCAGGTGAGGACATTTATCATGGATATCTGCATGTTCCTCCAAGATTATTCATCCAAGAGTTTTTGCTACACTTTTGTTCTGTTTAAAGACAACTTTGCTTGATTCACCATATCTAAGATGGAAGAAGCGAGAAAGTGGTAGGTCTGTACATAAAACTATTAGGAGGAAAACACTATAGACAGTTTTTTCTATAACTTCAATTCTAACATTCAGCTTTGAGGCATCTTTCCAAACTGCACAGATTCGTCAACCACCACTGGAATATTTTTGCATTTCATTGCTTCTACAGGGCCAATCTGTGTCTGCATCATACAGCCTGAGCACCACTGGGTTCTCTGAAGGATACACAAAGCCACTCAAAAGCACTGCCAAAAACAACTAATCAGCCAGGGTTTGAGAAGGACTTTTCTTGTGATCAGAAGTAAGAGATTTTGTGTAGTACTATCTTTCTATAATAGAAAAGCTCCCTTCTTATTCTTAGACGATGATTTTCTGGCTGGCTTTCCTATTCTGTGTGCCACCACATTATGGTGCACCCTGCTTGCAGCATACCCAGCTTCCCTTTAACTGTGCACTTTCCACCTGAGATATATCCTACTCAGCATTCCCAGCACATATACCATATGCAGCTAAATGGGATTTAGTTTGTACTGCAGACAATGAGCAGATTAGTTCCTGGTCTCAATCCTACCCTGTCATTGACTGCTAGAACCTTATAGCCTCTCTGTTCCCATTCACCAGTTGCCTGTTACAGTGTTAAGCTGGGCTAACCTGCCGCTTGTGTGTTTATCACTTGGATTTACTGTTGCTGACCCTGTTTTCTGACCATGCGACTTTGCTGCCTGGACCAACCTGATTCCTGTTTATGACCTTTGGCTCTTTTTTCTGGACTTGCCTCTGCTGGATTCTCCTGTACTGCATTATCTGTGGGCTCCTGGTCCTATGTTAGTCCCAGTCAGTCCTCTGTCAGTCCTAGACCCAGTCCTTTCCATGCAGAAGTCCTAGGGGCAACTGTGTGCATGAATGGCACAACTGGCCTCCTTAAGCTCAGTGCGGATGAGTGTGAATATCCATGTTCCCCCATGAGAGTTTATATATTCCAGTCTTTGAAAGCTTTATTAAATCAGGCCAGTTGTATCAGGACAACTAGTAACAATCAATATACCTATCTGGGGTGGTTTCACCACATTCACCACATTTTACCTAACACAAATGTTTTTTAAGCTCTACTTTTCACAATTTAAAATGGTATATTCTTGACCATAAGCAGTCAAAGTGGTGACTTGGAAATGGAAATCTAATTTCATACACACTGATTTTAGAACATCTCTGTATTACATTATGTTTTATATCTATATAGAGTTCTACTCTTTTCCAAGCTTGATCTATATTCCTGTGTTAATCGAAATTACAACAAATCTTTTCCACTTCTCGGATTTATCATAACACCAATATTAGGCATTTAGAAAATGGTTGATATAGTTTCCCCAAAATACATCTTAACATGGCATGGCAAAAACCTTCTGTCTTCACTAAGCTTTTTTAAACTTGGCAGAAGTACGTACAATTTTAAATTCTAATTCCAGATTTAGGATGATATAAACTCTGCATTTATGGCAAAAACTAGCAGGGCGTTTGTATAACATTGATTTTAAATGTTATTAGCAGACTCTGTGTAAAATGTAAAATGAAAGGTAATGTACTGCTTATGCTGTAATATTTAATATGACCTCGTAATGTGCTGATATGTATTGATCATGAAGTATTGTAATGCAATACTCTAACAGAAAAGGCCGTATATGTTCAGCTGTACAACATTTTAATTTTATTTTATTTTCTAGAAAGTATAGGAGACAATGGGCCTGGTTAATTAAAGATTAATAAAGGAGAGGATACATATTCATAAATTAAGCTGGGTGATCCAGCAAAACTGGATTAGATCTAGTCTAGGATTGAAAACATTTGCTAACAAAAAGCAGAATAATTTTAGGAAATCCATTCCAGGTTTGCTGGATCACCCAGCTTCACTGATGAAAGTGTATCCTCTCCAGCCTTGGAGAGCTTTAATAAATCAGGCTCAAAGTGTGACTGTTTTACTTACTACTTGACTCTGTCAGTGCAACTCTGCCTAAACACTTTCCAACCCATACCAGTCATTGACCTATATGTTACCTATATATTTAATTTTAAGCATTACATTTTACAAAATATTAAACTAAAATGCACCAATTTATTAGCACAAAATCTAATCCCCAGTAACACTGTTTCCTTTTTATGACTAATATTGTTAGAGATTTCACATGCTATGGGGAAGGTGGACTAATGCTTGTTGGATTTTGTTAAAGCAGGGAAAGGCCCTCTGTTGAATTTGTGTTGCTGTCTGAAATCCATCCTTTTTTTTGTACTGGTAACCGAGCAAGAAAATAAGGAATAATCCAATTTTTAGTGTTGTTCTAGGAACAAAAGGAACAAAAGGATTTTCAAGTTTTTAGCTATACATTTTATTATATGTTTTAGTTAGTTCTCTACTGTATGCTTACTCATTAGTCATGCATCAATCAGTCAGTATACACAGACAATGCTGCCCACAATGATGGCTCCCTTTTATACAAAGTCCACCTCTTGTACATGTAAAAATAAAACAGGCATTTGAAAGAAACCTTTCTGTCTGTTTTACATATATGCAGATCAACTGTACAGAAAACCAACTGGCCCTTCCTACTGGAAAATCTAGGTGCTTCCTTTTTCAAACCTATTCAACATTGTCACCATCTAAAATTTGAATAGTGGCTAATAAGTTAATATCTGGCCCTCCTCTGAGCTATTACCCCCTGTCCCCTCTTTCCACCAACTTTATTTTCCCTTTCCTTATTTTCTCTGATTTCAGTTTGGTTATTACCAGCAGAACAGTTCTTTTCTTTAAGAACAAATAGTTTTAATTCTTACTGAACACCCATACACTCTTCTTTAGGTAAGACATTATTTTTTGTCATTGGATCCCCATGTTGTGTTTCCCTCATTGTATGTTCACATTTCTGAATGGGTGAACTATGAGCTGCTCACAGCCAGGTAGTGGCACAGTTATATGTGATTGTTTAGCGTACTACCTAGTAAATCAGTTTTACCTTTACAGGTTGATTTCAGGTAACATTTTATTTGTACTTTAAGACAGAAGCAGTCAGGAATGGGCATATGTTAGACTGTCTCTCCACACATATGGTTTTATCATATTGCTTACCTACCACTTTGGGGTAGATGAATGTGTTATTTGTTTTTTTTTTCCTCCCCCTGTCAGACACAAGTAACAGCTCAGTATCAAACTGTAAGGCTTCCTTTCCGGGCTGGTGGAGAAGAATATAGCGGCCAGTTAACAAAGCCTGTTGTTTTCTTTCACAAATTATTGTCAGTAAATTTTTAAAGGTTTTTGAGTGAATGTTATCAGGAATGAAGAGCAGTGTATGTGTGAGATAAAGGTACACTATTATAACAATTCAAGAATTGAGACTGGTTTTCCTAAACAAATGAGTGATTTTGTTCCCTTTAAACCAAAACCGAGGCAGATGTCACATACCTGGAGGGAGTGACACACTTTACAAGATAAGTTTTCCATAATGTGCAAATATGTTCTGCATGCTTGCAGATTATAAAATCTGGTTATTATAAAAAATGGTTATAAATATAATGATTTTATTAATAGAATATTTGAACAATATATTTTTATTTTAATATAATACATTTTATTGAAATTAAATAATATTTTATACAAAAATATTTTTACAAATACATATCTATAAAGTGCATCAATTTTTTTGAACTTCAGTTCAGCGCATTAAAGAACACACTCTGCATGAATGTAGCCTGTATGTTTTGATCTCTATATAAATGAAAGGCGATAAAGAATTCTAAAGCAGTGTACCCTGTGACCAGTAGACAGGTTATGTTTCCTTTTTTTAAGAAGAGGGCATGCAGATACGTACTTCATACACACTTTTAAATGTGCATCAATGCACAAGAACACATCACAATGTGTTAAAATGTAATGTTGTCTATTGTGTGAATCTAGTCAGGTGAGGCCATGTTGAATGCTCTCCTGTTTAAGGGGTAAGTAAACCTAGTGGTTTTATCAGTTTGGTTTCTCTTTGTCTTTTTTTTCAAATACTTTTGCTCTTCTTGTTGCTGCTTCTTGTTAAAAATAATTTTCTCTTTCTTAGTATTTCACTATTCAAGGCTGCAGTTTTGTTATTTTTCCAGTAGATGCCCCCAGAGACCACTCGACATAACATCCTATGTTGACACTATTCTGTTCTAAAATGAAAATGCGGTAATTGTGCTCAGTTTGGATTTAAATATATATATATATATATATATATATATATAAATACTTGCTTATAATTATAGGTGAAGCAGAATTATAGTCCTGCATAACGTGCAATAAAATCCTAAATCCCAATTCCTGTATTGTTACCTTACTTGTGTTTCAAAGTCTTTTCATCTCTCTAAAAAAAAAAAAAAAAAAAAAAACATAATCGTCGCAGGGATGGGGGCCTCCATTTTAACTGATGACTCTACAGTGGACCTTCGTGGAGACGGCGATGCCCTTAGTTGATTGGACGATGTAATTCCTGCACGTGCGTTATCCCTGGTGTCTTCCTGTGAAGTTGCACAGAGCCAAGCTCTAAGATACGCAGCACATGTGCCGTATAGTTTAGAGTGGGAACAAAAACCATCAGGAGCCAGAGAGTTAGTTGTTAAACAAAAGACACATTGCATGTGACTCTTGTGAGATAGTACTACTTCCTGGTGTTTTTTTTTTTTTGGTTTTCTTGGTTTAGGTCTGCTTTGATTTGACAAAGCATAAATACTTTTAGCATATATTTTCTGGCTAGAAAGTACTTGTCAGTCACCCATACTGGACCTCAGGACATCAGAGGCATCTAGAGTTACCATCAGGGATCCATTCCTTTTCTACCTCTGATCACTGGAATACATTATTACTGTCATGAATAGGCAAGGTCTAGAAACGGAGGGCTTCCTGTTAGTGTCATGTGCCCCCTCAAATATATACACCAAAGGAATTTGTTCAGTATTTCCATAGAACACTTGTCCCTTTTCTTTCTTGGTATTGCTAATCTTATTGTTCAAACAATTAAAAACTGGCCAGATAGCTAGACGATGATGGTGAAAGCATAACTGCATGATTTATAGACCTGAAATAATGTGTCATATGAAGAAAATACCTCTCTTTTTCAATAATTGGCTTGCAGGTATTTCAATCATGGAGGCTTAGTACCACATATGGGAGTTAAATTGTATCTAAACCAAAAAAAAAAAGAGGACAGTAAGACTGATGGCAAAAAGGACTGAATATCTAGGGCCTGATTTATTTAGGTTCTCAAAGACTGGAGAGGATACACTTTCATCAGTGGTTGATGCAGCAAATTGGAGTGGATCTGGTCCAGGATTGAAAACATTTGCTAACAAATAACTTTGAAGAAATCCATTCCAGGTTTGCTGGATCACTCAGCTTATCTCATGAAAGTGTACTCTCCAGCCTTGGAGAGCTTTAAAAAATCAGGGCCTTAGTGTCCATCCTGTGGTCCAACAGCCCTAGATGGCCCCTTGCCAATTATTGTGGAGCTTTAAAAGGGATAGATAATGACCCTTCTCCTGACCCCGCGTGAGGGGACCCGCCAGAGCCATGGACCACCATGGCAAAGGTGATTGTCCAGGTCAGTGAAAGAAAAATGCTATTTAGATTAGGTTCAAGTTCAACAACAACAAGTATATTTTGAGTGGATGGAAGGAGCACACAGCATATAGAAATGAACAATTAATTTAATATCACTTTCCTAAATTAGAAGGATTGTAATGGAAGTGAAGGGGGAAGAGCGCAGTGGGGTTATCGTTCTCCCCTCTCCATAGAGCGGAACGGCGCTATATGTACAGAGCTCGTTCATGCATGGTGCAGTCTTTTTTCATTGGGGAGGACCGTGAAAGATCCTTTTCAACAACGATTATTGAAGGTGTGTATGCAGCCTAAGACTCTGACCATCACTTAGCATAATCTCAGTCTACAACTGCCTTCTGCTGAATGTCTGCAATGTCTGACAGCTTTCTGTAGCATCACATTCCATACATGGTGTGTGTGGTTCCTTGGTGGGGTCAAGGGTAGCATTTGAGGTTCCCACCTCACGAAGATTACCTACCACTGGGTTAGATGATGTTGAGCATTCTCCAACCAGGAAATAAGGCAACTCTATCTGACTAAAGTTTCTTTAAGAAGCTAATTTTGCTGTGAAACCAAAAAGTAATTTTTTACATTCATATTTTTACAAGCCCATATTTTTGTGGCTGTAAAAATTTATTCTTCATTCTTTCTTTGCATCTAATTTGATCTCTATTGCAATGTTTGTTAGACACTGGCAACCCCAAGTCAGTGAAAGCACAATGTAAACACCCACCCTACATGTGCTTATAGCATTTGGAATGCGTTTTCAAAGTACTTAAGACAAACTCTCAGTGTTTTACCTCATTTTTCCTAATAATGCCTAATAATGTGAACTACAATAGACCTATTAGTTTACTACAGTATAGTAGAACTCAATGAATAGAATAAAGTGAATGTTCAATTAACTACTAAATTAATTAATTTAAGTACTGATTTACACGTTTTGCATGCACAAACATGATTATTGTACGAACCCCATGTCCAAAAAAGTCAGGACACCTTCTAAAAATGCAAAAAAAAATAAAATCTGGAATTTGTTATTTGACTTTGAACCTTTATTTGCCAGGCAATATGACAAAAAAAAAAAAGATTTTCAACAGTCGATGGTTGTTGTTGTCTAATTCCCCTCAGATCTGAACAGGCAGACCAGTGAAACACATGTACTGTATGTACCTGATTTATTAAAGCTCTCCAAGGCTGCAGAGGATACACTTTCATCAGTGAAGATGCCTGATCCATCAAATCTGGATTGGATCTGGTCCAGGATTTCAAACGTTTGCTAGCAAATAGCAAATGACTTAGAAGAAATTCATTCCAGGTTTGCTGGATCACCCAGCTTCGCTGATGAAAGTGTATCCTCTCCAGCTTTGGAACTTTATTTAAAGTTATTTAAAATTTATCAGGCCCAATGTCTACAAAGCCACACTTTTGTAACTTGTGCAGAATGAGGCCTGGCACTGCTGAAATACACATGGAGTTCTTGGGTAAAAGTGTCATCTTGATGGAAGCATATGTCTCTCTAAAATTTCCATGTAAGCCTCCGAATCAATGATGTCTTCATATATATATACAGATCCCCCATGTCATAGACACTAAGACATCCCCCATACCATCACAGATGGTCTATCTCAGAGAACTCATGCAGCAAATAGATGTATGGCTACCTCTTTACAATACAGTTTCAGGGAGGGTTTTTGATTAAGCAGCTGAATGTGTTAAGTGACAGTGATTTCCCAAAGTACTCCCAAGCCCATGATGGTTTCTAATGCAATACCACCTAAGGGCTTGAAGGTCACACACATGCAGCACCCTTACATATTACGCAGTGCTGTACATTAAATAGGGGTTTGCAAATGACAGACAGATATAGACAGTGACACAAGAGGAGGAAGGGACCCTGCCCAGAAGAGTTTACAATCTAAGGGATGGGGAAATAGCACACAATAAAGGGCCTTTATGTACAGGTTTCTCCTGACTCCATAAATGTTCACAACTAGAAATGGTGTTATATCTAAATTCTTTGCTATCTCAGCTGTAAAATTATTTTAAAATCGACAGACAATTCTCTCAAAGAGTTCAGTAGAAAGTGGGGAGCCATGACCCATCTTTGCTTGCAAGGACTGTGCTTTTGGTAGTCCCCAATCTGAAGGTTAATATGTAACCTTACCTGTTGCCATTTAAACTTTACAATCCTACATTGACACTGTCCCAGCATTTTTGAAGTGTGTTGCCGGCATCAATTTCTAAATTTATGTTTAACAGTAAGAATTCAGTTTGTAGGTGAAAACACCAGTACATTCAGTGCATCAAAACCCCGCAAAAATAGCCTGGGCTCTCAATATCCTGTGAGAATGATGCAAAATGTTGTGCAAATGATTTACCAGTGATGCCCCCTAAACCTGATACTTGGTTAGCAAAGTTTATAATCTTTAGTTATAGCCAAATTAAAAAAAGTGACAGAAGTGGACTTTCCATGTGCATTGAGTTGTCTAACTAATCCCAACTTTCCCCCAGTTTTGGGGTTCAGATTTCTGGCTATCCTGTTTGGCTGTGCCAGATGTATTGAGCTCCCGTATATGTATAAGAATATATTCTTTCCAACAGATGTTGAAACTGTACATTGTGGGAAAGATTCCGAGCCAAATCTTGTTATACACATACAGCGTATATATCAACAGTTTCTACATACATGCATAATTACATTTGTATTCAGTATATACATTGCATTGTATGTACTGTGTGACATACATAGAAACATATAATGTGTACATACAATACAGCGTACTGTATATAGCTGGATGTCACAGAAATGTGTTTCTACTTTTGCTCATCACATTAGATTAAGGTATAGATTATTATAATAAAAACTATACTCAAATAAAAAGAAATCACAAATCTTGGAGCTCCATTACAACAATTATTAGCCATAAATATTACTTGTAAAATGTTCCTTGGATTCCTATAATGCATAGCAAAACTAGTGCTTGTTAGATAAAGTCTAAAGAAAGCCTTTACTTTAGTTAAATCCTTATTGGACATAATGATATTTTCAAATTATTTTATCTGGCTTGCATGAACTTTAACTGCAGAATTCCTAAACTTAAATGCTAGTTATTTTATGTATTATTTTATGTAAGTTTGTTTTAGATGTTTAATTTACACAGATGCACACATACTGTGTGTAAAAGTTTAAAATGCTTCCTATTGGTTTATAATTGCTTGCAGCAACATAAAATTTGGATGAAGTAAACAGATATCAAGAAACTTGCTTATTAGATTTTAAAGAAAACCTGTCACCAATGCCCAAAAGCCCTTTTTTTAGCTTTGGTACATTTGGTACATTTTACCAAGAGCGTACAGTCCTATATTCAAATCTGTACCCAAAGCACACAGTGGAGAGTGTCTTGGAAAATGCAATTAAGAAATTTGGCCTTTTTACCCATGTCAATATCAATTGCATCATTGCACCCTCACCCATTTGACATACAGAATCTTACTATACAAAGGGCCTACAATTACTCTTCTAGGAGACTCAAGTGTTACTAAGATTTAGAAGTAATCGAGAACAGTTGATTTTCAAAAATGTGCAAAATCGCCATTAGTGATAAAAAGCTTGTCATTGCTTAGACATAAGACTGGCTTGAGACTAAGCACTATATTAAAATTTGACTTTGAATGATCACTATTATCAACAATACCACAATAAATACATTTCATGACAATGCCCAGTGACTTAGAAGGTGGCATTTCGATTAATTACTGTTTTGAACGTTAGCAGTGATGGTCACATATTGTGCCCTAGGTTTATACTCAAGTCAGTGTAGCTTTCTTGATTTTAGTTTAAAGTAAGTAGCTTGGTTTATATGCGGATCAGTTTAGTAAATATTGTATATTAGGTATAATTTTTTTCTAGATTTGTAGTATATATATATATATATATATATATATATTTATTTATAAAATTGGCTGTATGTGTGTATGTTCCACCGTCACTCGAAAATGCATGAATGAGACATTTCAACCAAACTTGCCATATATATGACTGAGAGTGCACCAGTCATCTTTGTACAGCGCTGTGCTATATGTCAGAGCTAAAGTTGAATGTATGTGTGTATGTCATGACTAGGAAACACATGGAGACATTTCAACCAAACTTGCTAGACATATGACTGAGACTCATGTGAGTGCACAACTGATCTGTGTACAGCGCTGTGCTATATGTCAGCTATATTTGTATGTATGTATGTTCTACCTTCACTCAAAAACGCATCGAGACATTTAAACCAAACTTGTTATACATATGACTGAGACTTATGTGAGTGCACAGCTGATCTTTGAACGGCGCTGTGCTATATGTCAGAGCTAAATTTGGATGTATGTATGTTTCACCATCACTCTGAAACGCATGGAGACATTTCAAGCAAACTTGCTAGGCATATGTCTGTGACTCATGTGAGTGCACCGCTGATCTTTGTACAGCACTGTGCTATAGGTCAGAGCTAAATTTGGATGTATGTATGTGTTATATATATATAAAGGAGTATGTGATCACTAGGAAACACAAGGAGACATTTCAACCAAACTTGCTGGACATATGACTGAGTATTATGTGAGTGCACCGCTGATCTTTGTACAGCGCTGTGGTATATGTCAGAAGTATCATTCTATTTTCATCTATGTATGTATGTATGTATGTATGTGTGTATGTATTTTTTTTGAACCATAATATAGGATTGCAATAAATAAATACCTGGGCAACGCCGGGTAATCAACTAGTGTATATATACTGTGATTTGTAATGTGCTTCCTGTGGCCTGATTATTTTTTGTTGGGAAAACTGTAGTTTTGGTAGCTATGGGGCCACTGCAGTGTGAAGTGAAACTTTTCTGTATGGTTCCGGGGGTACTGTAGAGTTAATGTAGCTGGCTTAAGCTGCGTACACACGGCAAATTTTTCTCGCCCGATAATCGGTATCGGCCAATTATCGGGCGAAAATCTGCCGTGTGTACAGTCTTTTCTCGTTGGAAAGGATCGTGAAAGATCCTTTCCAACGAGAAAAATTGCAGGTGTGTACGCAGCTTTAGACCTAGTACCTGGCACAACTTGGGGGAGGTTAGAGGTATCTAACTACATTCAAAAATAAAATTAAAAAAGAACTTAAAATACAGTTGACCTTCAAGTACACTATCTCTTTGACCCTCTCCAGTCTGGTTTTTGAGCTGCCCATTCCATTGAAACAGCCCTTACTAAAGTGGACAATGACCTTATCAGAGCTAGGTCTCTTGGCAACTTTTCCCTCCTCCTTCTCTTAGATCTTTCCTCTGCTTTTGACACTGTTGATCACCCTCTTCTAATCCAAATCATGCGCTCCAATTTGTATCAGTGACACTGCTCTCTCTTGGTTTGCTTCCTATCTGTCTGACCCCTTCTTTCAAATTCCATTCAATGGTAATTGCTCCTCGCACACTCTTCTCCCAGTTGGTGTTCCCCAAGGGTCAGTCCTTGGACCAGTTCTCTTTTCTCTGTACACCTGCTCACTCGGTAGTCTCATATCCTCCTTAGGCTTACGGTACCATCGATATGCTAATGACACTCAAATCTATCTGTCCATCCCTGACTTGTCCCCTCCAGTTCTGGATAAGGTTTCATCCATGACGAGATAGCCCACAGGTTTCCTAAACTTAATTTGGATAAAATAGAGTTAATCATCTTTCCCTCTCAAATTCCAAATCTCCCCCTGACATATTCCTAACTGTTAACAACACTGTATTGGTCCCTCCCCTTAGGCACGTTGTCTTGGCGTCACCTTTGATTCTGCCCTGTCAATTGCCCCCCATATTCAGAACAATTCCAGGTTCTGTAACTTTCACCTATGTATCATCTCCAAAATCCACCCTACCTGTCCCTGTACAGGTGGACCACCAAACTCCTTGTACACGGTCTTATCTTCTCTCGTCTGGACTACTGTAACATCCTCCTCTCTGGTATTCCACTAACCTGACTCTCTCCTCTACAATCTAATATGAATGCTGCAGCCAGACTCATCCATCCTTCCCACCACTTTGCTTCTGCTGCATCTCTTGTAGTTCTCTACTTTGGCTTCCATTTCACCTTAGAATCAAATTCAAGCTCCTGTGCTTTGCCTTCAAATACCTCCACAGTTCTTGCCCTACTTACCTTTCCGACCTGATAGAAAAATACTCCTCCAGCTGCTCTCTTTGCACCTACAGTGACCTACTACTAACTTATTCACTCATACCCTCCTCACACAGACAACTCCAAGACTTTTCCAGAGCTGCAACATCTCTCTGGAATGGTCATCCTCGTCCTATTCCGCTTGCCTCTACTTTCTGCTTCTTTAAAGGAGCGCTCAAAACCCATCTTTTCAAACTTACATACCCGTCTTCTTCTGTCTCCTAAACCCTAATTACTTCCCTCTATTCCATATCCCCCTCCTATTGTATGCAGCTTCCCCACCTCTTGGATTGTAAGCTCTTTGGGCAGGGTCCTCTCCTCTCCTGTGTCTGTCTGTCTTTTGCAACCTCATATTTAATGTACAGTGCTGCATAATATGTTGGCGCTATATAAATACTGTTCAATAATATTAATAAAAAGTGACTTGTACTTGCCTTTGGGTTGCAGACATACGTGAAATTGCAGTGGCTCAAATTCACTCAAGTTTTGGTCAGACTGAGCAAATTTTGCATAGCCATTAATATAATTTCTGGGAATCATCCTGACCTAGGCATGGTGACAGGCATCTTAGCACCAAATAGAAGAAAGTTATCCTCTTAACAGAAGTCAAAGTTTTAAGTTTACAATATAAATTTCTAAGAGAAGTTTGTTTGGAAAATGAGTATATGTATTTCATGAGAGAGTTGTACCCACTCTAGGAGAAAAAAATATATATCCATCAAGGGGGTAGCAGTGTAAAATATGGAAATATCAATATACACTGTTATACTATTTTCTGACACAGGGTGACAAAGCTACAAACTTTTATAATCATTCTACTATCTGGGTTTTTAAGTTCAAGCATCCTGGTGTAACAGTAAAGTCTTTTCTTTTGTCCTTTGTCTTTTTTCCTGGGCTGGTGTGAACAAGGTTTTCTCTAGGCCATTACTTAGGAGGCTCCTAGGTTGCAAAGGAGTACATTTTTTTTAGCATTTGTCCGCTTTGATACAAAAAATAACTGCCGGCAACAAATCATTAGTAGTGCTGTCAGGGGAATCTGCAGGTGCTTGGAAGGCATCTCTCTTCTTCTCGGAGGGAATTAGAGCAGGGACTTTAGCGCTTTTAAGTATGTCACATTACAGCACAATGGAACTGCAGCTTCAGATGAATACTACACTACACTAAATTATATTTTAAGGTGAGGATGTGATGTTAGCTATAAGACTGGATGTTAGCAAGGGCAGATTCTCAAGTGGATAGGTGGAGCAAAATCTTAAACTGGCTATTTTCATTTTGTTTTGTCTGTTTATTGAAAGTAAAGCTCCAGGGTGTATCACTAAAAAGCAACAAATCTATGAGATTGGAAGCACTTGTTTAATACCTCAGAGAAGTAAAACAGTAATAGACAATGACCAAATAACATTTTTGCTATCATGAGTACCATACAATAGTGAAGCGATGTTTATGTATGTGTAGCTCAGCTATCACTTCTCTACATACATGGATGGTTTTAGGTAACATGTTGGATGCTATTTCACCTCTTGCTCTGATGGCAACCTAAATGTGTTGACTGCTGTTCACTTTTTTTCTCCGTGACAGTGGTCACCAGGACTAATAGAGACCTGATTTTTAAAGCTCCCTGAGGCTGGAGAGGATACACTTTCATCAGAAAAGCTGGGTGATCCAGCAAACCTGGAATGGATTTCTTCAAAGTCATTTGCTATTTGTTATCAAATGTTTTGAATTCTGAGCCAGATTCATTCCAGGTTTGCTGGATCACCCAGCCTGACTGATGAAAGTGTATTACCTCCAGCCTTGAAGAGTTTTAATAAATCAGACCCTATGAATCTGTCCACAAGGGACACAACAGGTTTTGTTTTGCCTTTATATATACCTCAATGCAGAACATTAGGAAATAATCTATTATACAGATAAAACACATATATGGGAACTGTTTTACCTGCCAAAGGATTTGTATTTATGTCCAGTATTTGTACCCAATTCTGCCATGCAGGACAACTAGTCTGGGAACCTGACGTTTTCTCTACTAAACTACTAGAGCTAGGTCCTGTCCCTGCCCCCAGCCTATGACAGTGAATCCAACAGCCTAATAAGTTTATCTCTCTGTCACTCTGTCATCTCCTACTGTCAGCACGATTTTGTTAGCACATGATCGCTGTGGCTTATCTAAATCAATGATTACCTCCCCCAGTCACTGCTCTGCTACATGAGATTGCAAGTGTGATACTAAGTCAAATTCAGATACTTACACTAGTAGCTTTTACAAATGCAAGTAATGTTAAAATGAAAACATTTTGCTGTTGCTGTTTTGCAGTTATTTTGTGTTTTTTTTTTTTGTTTTGTTTTTTTTACTGCCCTGTAATTAACCAGAGCATTACTTGGACCATGAATTCAATGTAAAAACAGCTAGGTAATGCTCAGATTACCTCTAGGGAATACATGATGTTAAGGGAAGATTAGGACAATAGGACAAGGGAAGAATCATTCACCATCACTTTTGCCAATCCTCCTTCTTGCATGTAAACCCAAATGTCTATGCAGAAAATAAAGTTTTTTTGATTAGCTTAAGAGAGAAGTCCGTGTTTTCCCCAGCCTCTTTTAGCCAGGCTCACCACCCGGCACGTTTCAGTAAACAACATGTTTTTGGATGGTTAATGAAAAATTTGGTCAAAGGGGCTGCCACCTGCCTACAGCTTCTTTCAACCCACCTTAAAATAATTTTTGGGGAGAATACTGGAGGTGAACACAAAAATGACAGCTGTGAATAAGTTCTAGAAGTACATTAACAGCTGTCCGAAATACAAGTATTTTAAGTATGTACTGTTCAATTAAACTGTAGTAAACTGTGAGATTACAAGTAAAGTATGATGACATGGATAGTACTTTTACACTCTGCAGAGATAATTTTATTGTATCAATTCATTGCTAAAAATTATTAAGTTTTCATTTAAATTTTATGGCACAGACTAAAAGGTTACCTGAATATTCTTGATAGGAAATTTGACCTGTTTATAATTGGTATTGCTTCCCGCTCTTATTCCTTTATTTCTTTACTGCTAAGTGAACTATTGGCTCAGATTATGTAGTTTGAGCAGAGGTCTTAAGTCAATGGCTTCCTATTTGTTTCATATCCCTAATGCCATAAATACCAAAGCAAGGATAAGGATGACACCCCCAGAGCCTGCACTGAAAACATGAGCTTGTCATTAATGACAAGGCAAACGTGTCATTAATAACTGAATTCAGCTAGTTTCTATCCCGAGATTTCCTTTTAGAAATAGATGTCGTATAACAAGGAGTCCCTATGGCAAACACAATATTCCTGTTCTGAACTTCCCTGCCTGTTCATAGTACATACATAATTATCCGCTGGGGTAATGTATATATGTTTCTATTCACTTTGTAAACATTTTTGAAATGTACTTGAGGCTGATGAGATGAGAAACTGTTTTGTTGACATGCAGTGGCCTGCTGGAGTCACCAAAGCTTCATAAAGACCAGAGTATAACGGCGGGATGACAATAATTGTGTTGTAGTGCGTTGTTCTGTGAGGTGTCAGTATAGCTCTCTCAGTGTGTTCTAAGCAGCTTTTTAACAGCAGGCTAATGACAGATGTATAACAAGACACTTGATTACAGCACATGTATTCCGCACAGCGAGATGTGGAACATTAGGCACATTGTTAAAATGAAATTAACAGTAAAAGGTAATTTAATGCATGTTCTAACTACTTTGACTATTGTAATTATGAAGCTGTTGAATTATTTGTTTCCCTCTTTTTTACTATGCAGCTATCAGAATTCGTTCAAGCACAGCATCTGCATAGAAATGCTACGCCAAGGCTATCACAAGTCTTTCTCAGAACTCTTTGCTCTGATCCAGAAGTGGAATGCCTTAAGGGATGCTGGAGGGCCTGGGTCAGCCATATGGCAACAAAAACCCTTGGAGGAGCAGCACGAGAAACTGGATCAACTTCAACACTTCCTGACCAGGGCTGAGGCAGCCCAGCGAGCAGGTAAAAGAGGGAATTCTGGGAAACAGAGCAGCAGGAGCTGAAGCAACGAAAGCCTCAGGCGAGGATTCTAAATTGTTTCATCTTTGAGTTTGAAACATTACTACAGTTTAGCACATATCAGCTTTACTCTTATCAGCCGTATAGCAAGATAAGTAGTAGATCATAAACTATAGTTAAAAAGGAAAGGCTGGCATCAAACTGTGCGCTTTCTAATCCTTTAAAAAAAAGGAATCAAGGAGAGTAAGGGGTGCGTGTATTTTAACATCTCATAGGGGAATTTTTTTGTTTTATATGCACGAGAGGTCTGCTGGGAAGCTTATGTATGCATAGCATTGAGGCAGTGTCATTTTTTTGTTCTGGCAACACCGCTGCATTAAGCAATATTGCAGTGCCATCGCTTACTTCCAATATATACACTGTACAACGGTAATGAAATAAAATCCAGGTGAAGCAATAAGCGGCTCCACCAAATGAAATGCTATACTTTTCTTACTTTTCTTAGAGATTAAATATTAAAATATGTATTTATTGAGCATGACGTGGGTGTATTTCATGTAACTGAGGTATGCAGACCTATCATTTCATATAGTTTTGTATTGTATAAACATGAAGGTTGCCAGCTTAGATTATCGCTTCAAAACATTAATATAAACTACATTATAACATTTAAAACATATATGTATACATATAACTACTTAAAGCAGGGCTAAAGTGAAAATTAAGCACACCTAATCCAGCAGATCCCTTAATGTCTCTGGACCTTCCATCGATCCAGTCCCACATCAACCTAGAATTCCTCTTCGTCCAAGTGCAAAGGAAGCGCCGGGCGCCACTATGTTCGGTCTTCTTTTCTGTCTTCCCCTTGTCTTCTTGCTATACCACCCCATCCCGCACTGCACAGGTGTGGGATCGGGTGATGTAGCGCGCTGCAAAGAGGAAAAAATAGAGCCGATCTCACTGCGCATGCTCTCTTCCCTTAGTGTAAAAATTGCCCGGCCAGACCCTCTCGGGATGCGTGACGTAGGTATCCTGGAAGGCTGTGCGCTCCCATTCAGTGATGATCCCGGCAGCAATCAAGACTAAAAGAGGCCGTGCCACACCATTTTTTTTAAAAAAAAGTGTTGCACCTAAAAAAGTAAAAATAAATAACATTTTCCTTTACATATAAGGACTGTCTATCCTTTTATGTAAAGTGAAAATGTTGAGTTTGGGTTCGCTTTAACTACTTTATGAATTTGAATTTTGGCAGTAGATGTAGTACTAAAGGGAATGATAGGAAAGTTTGTAAAGTTATATTTTTGTATACTGTAAAATGTAAGAACCTCCCTAATGTTAGTCTCACAATATGTAAGCAAGTCGTTTTATACATCCATCACAATTACTGTGCATAGGTAATAAGGTTGAGCTGGCTGTTCTTAGAAGTTTGTGGAAAAGTAAAAACAAGGAAAAGTTGAAGGGATAAAAAAATAAAGATAAAAAAGGTAGATTCTAGACAATAAAAAAAGACTGCAGCAAATCATTGCTTGAAGCGAAGAAGAGAAAAGACATGGAAGACATTAGTGGGAACATGGATCTTAATCCCTATTGGACTACACAGACATATTTGAACACACTGTTCTATTGTTGTAACAAGAACGTGGTGGATAGATTACAAATGGAGGTTATTAGTAAATAAAACAAAAATAAAAATTAATTTTCTATTACTTCAGTACAGCCTTAAGTAGGGCATAGACATAAAATATTATTTTGCTTATCTGACTGATTGAAATCGATTGCTATGTGTGTGGATAATTTCAGGCAAATAGTGAAGGTATAAATACACAATCCAATACACATCCAAATTATCATGTTTTTGACAATAGAAAAATGTTTCAATTTAATTCCTCACTAAGTAGAAGGAGAAATGTTGTTCCTGAATTCTCTGTGATATATGCCTCCTCATAATACCATTTTATATGGTATTTTCGGGTCAAAGGAAAGCACAGGTAACAGTACACATATCAGGTTTATATTATCTGCCTGGGACCTTTACATTTACATGCAATACAACATTCTTTGGCAGTGTTCAAGTAACACTTACAGGCTGTGTCCCTGCCTCAGCCTTTATTTGGAGAATAAAGGAGAAGCAACAGATCAAATAACTCATCTTTCTGATATCTCTTTATATCAGCATGTCTCTTGTTATCACATGTGCAGTGCAGCACATTTGTCTGGCTTCTTGTGCTGATTTTGTCTCTCCCATTCTGTGTACTGCTTTACAAGGCCTGAGGTTATCATCTCAAATTAAGGTACATACTCATTTAATTTATGTATATATAGAGCTGCATTTAGCATATGGTATACTTTTTTTCACTGCATTTTTTAAATTGTTTTATTTTTTTCTGCATTAACCAAAAAGCTATATTCTTGAAGCACGACATTTTGGATAGAAGATTTAACCACATTTTCCTGTAGACTGATATGTTAGAAGTGGCATGGTATTTTGTACCAGATAGTCACAGTGCACATGGGGTTGCGTGGGGGTGATGTCATTACCTATATTCAGTGCTCAGAGACAGGCTTTGCAGCACTAAATGAGTTATGTAAAATGAATTGAATGAGTAACAGTTGGTCATCTTATTGATTTATCTCACTTGTCACAGCTGCGCACCAGACTAGCTGTCTGGTCACATTACTATTATACCAAAGGATTTATCATATCATATATCTTATAGCATATTACAATGACATTCTTTCTCTCCTAAACTATTTTACTATTGACCCTAAAAATGTTCTCATGATTGTTTGGTAACTGTTATGTAAAGTTCATGTAAATATACTAAATGTGATACTAGGTCTGGACAGCTAATAATTACATTGCCTGCTGTTCATGTATGACCCGAATGATTGAAAATTACATTTGTATAGAACCAGTTGGTATTGGTAAACAAAGCTAGAAAATTAACCACATTTTGAAATTACTAGTAATTTACTGCTCAGAAAACATCGATAATGACCTATGATCATCATGAAATGTGAAAAGGTCCACAGTAAGAACACACCAACTTTTAGCCTATGTGTTCCCTATTTGCAAAAGTAAAAGACTGGTTTACTGGGTGTAAAAAAACAAATATTACCATATAGCAGAGTTTTCTTTTGCAATAGCTGGAAATGGGGAAAAAAATATTTTTGGTCTTGGAAAATATTTAAGTTTAGCTGAGCTCAGCATGAAATTTAGGGGATATGTACACAAATATAATTTATGATCAAATAGGTCACATTAGGAGAAAAAATAAGTGGGTAGCGGAAAGGGGGAAGCATCTTCATTCCCACCCCCTGTCCCCTTTTTTCCTGCCCCCCACCCGTATTACTCTCTCCTACCATTACTCTTTGTTTTATTTTCCCTTCTCTTCTTCTTGCCCTTCACCCTTCCATTTCCACTTCCTTTTCTTATTTTCTCCTTTTCACCCTTCCCTTCACCACTTGGGATCTTTCTCCTTCACTATTATTTTTTCCTTTCCTCAATGCAAAGAATAAAGGCAAAAGAAATGACATTGCAGTCAACATTTAAATTGTATAAGTCTATTCAAAGTCAAATCAAAAACCGATAGAGCTAAAGATGATTTATGTCTCAGTATAAAGATAAATATCTATAGATCTGTATGATACAAATCTCATGTTATTCAGGTAAAGAAAACTTATTTCTAGTTTTAGGCGTATGTTTGGTTGGTGAGTAATTTTAAGCAGACTAGTATCTTATCTGCTTCATTCAGTGAGTTTTTGTGCAAATATACCTTACCAATCATAATGTAATATTTTACAGCAGTGATAATTGTATATACCATAACATAGGAATCCATGGCATAAAGACAGTTTAGAAATTTTGTATGTCTTTTTACTAGTGGTATATTTTAACTTCTATTAAACGAAGCTGCATTAGCAATTAAAAATGCAACTATTTATATTCTGCATTGTTCTGAGTAAGGGGCCTCTGAGATTATTGGAGGTATTTTATCCATTGTTTAAACTTTACATATTGTCCAACATTGTACAGAAGAATTCTTGAATATTTAAAGCCTAGGAAAACCATTGATGTAAGCATTTAGAACCTTCTTCCAGCCAGTTTATGCCCCAGAATTATATTTGTTTAGATCTGTACTATTTTTTCAACAACTCTGGCCATATGCAATAAAGGGTTCATTCTTTTTCCTATTAATATTCAATATAAAAAATAGCATCCATCTTGCCTTTGCATGACCTAAGTAAGATTACTTTTTTTGTGGTATAGATTGCAGCATTCAGGAATAGGAAATGTGTATTGAACAATGTTGGTGTATGTTTTGTATCACTTTCTCTCACCAGTGGAAACATAAAGGGAAGATCCAAACTGGATTTAAACATCCTACAGGGGAAGAAGCACCATAAAGTAATATTTATACATGATTGTTTTAGACATAAACAATTTGAAATTGATTGGTGTTGAGTATACTTTTCCCCTGCTTTCACTATTCACACAACATGTCTATTTCTATTGAGCAGAAACTCAGAAACAGTAGTTCATTATCCAGTTATTTTGCGTGACATGCAACAAAAACTTTCCATGTATAGGCTAAGCAACAGCAGAAATTTCAAAGTGCATTTGGCACTTTGGTGGTCAGCACTGAGATCAGCAGTAGTCCATAACCTTGAAAGGGTAATAAAGAAAACACTTCATTTTGTGTCCTTGACTTCCTATCACTTTATCTTCCTCAACTTTTTGCAATGGGCAGAACAGTTGTCCAGACACAGAAAACAAAGTGAAGACATTTCACCAATGGAGAGTGATATAAAAAAAATAAAAAAATTGAAGTATCAGTTTGGGTGGGCTGAATTTTAAAAATTAAATATTAACCCTGGTCTAAATGTTTACCCTTAACACTTAAAAATATTCTACATAATCAAGAATTGCTACAGCCAATACCGCCTAACCGTTTAATTGTTTTTCTATTAAAAACATTTTTTTTTTTTGGTTTTGGATAAAGTGGGTAGGGGCCTGGATCTCTATTAGGTCTGTATTACTGTCTCTTTCTTCTATGGAGAGATTCAGTTTGTACTGGTGACCTTTCACCTGTAACAACTAGGAAGGGGGTATTTTCCTCACTTTCACACAGGATAATAAAAAAAGTTAAAGGGTTCATTTACCATCTTTTCTAAAGATTAAAAAAAAAAAAAAAACCTTTGGCACTGTCATCTTCAGTTTGTTGCAATTAGTTTTTATGTCTAAACATTGCAGCATTTTTAGGACAATACAGAAGCACAATACATTGTACATTTCCTCTATGCAGAAAAATGGTGAATCAACATTCACATGAAAGCTTTTGTTTTCTAATCTTCAGAAAGATATTCAGAAACTCATATCAGTTTTAGTAAGGCTCAAACTTGCCATCATACTTCACATCTGCGTTAAAAAGGTTAATGACAGTACAATCCCATCTGGCACTTTAAATTTGAAAGATCGCTCACTGGGAGAAATTGTAGAGTAATTAAGTCTCACTCGATAAACACTGCAATTCCTGGCAGAGATTTCAAAGAGACATTCATTTTCTAACCTAAAACATTTCTGCTTTTATTTTTAAAGAGAAAGTATAATGTATTTTCAGTTAACACAAATTTAAAGTTATTTTGCAATTTTTAACTTACTGAACTGACACAGGTTAACATAGCTATGTAATATTAAATCATTATATAACTGCATCAAGTGCTCTTTGTGAAAGTAGTGTAGGCATCCAGGGACAGAGGAGCAGAAATAAGAATTAATTTGGTTTTCCATTGCAGATGTGCTGACAAAGAACACGATGATAGGAGATTGCATTGAGCAGGGGGATTGCCTCTTTAATCTGCTGGTATTCCTTCATTGCTTGATTGGAATTGTTTTCCTTTTACATTCTATACCTATAAATTGAATCATCCCACTTTATGTGCAGTATAGTGGGGCTGTGACAGAAAGAAAAAAACAACTTAACAGAAATACAAAGGCTTTGAAAAGTAAAACGGCTTCCTTGTAATATTTTATCTCTATATGTAGCTGTTTGGCTGGAGTTCAGCTTTAGTCATTTACATATGACTTTTACAGTTTTGCAAGCTTACTCTTCTACATTTCTGTCATTGCACCTAATATTCATACGATAGCCATTAATGGTCAGTGGCTCGGTGAAATGACTTCCTCATAACAACCATTGGCATTTATGCGGCTAGTGTAAAGTTTTTGATAATTGTTGATTTTTAGGAAGTGTATAGTACAATGTGCAGACTGGTAAGTAAATCAAAGCCATATGTACACTGTACACCAGGGCACTTATAAGTGTACCTAGGGCATCATGGTAAAATGAAGCAGTACAGATTTACATAATTTAGACTTCCCATTGCATTTTGGATTCCTATAGTCTTTAACCTCCCTAGCGATAACCAGTTGCTGAAAACAGTAACCCCAAGTCACACTCGGGGTATGTAAACCTATGGGAAGGTTAGTAAATACAGCGCTTACCTGATCCGCCGCCGTCCTGCGTTGTCCATCGCGGCGATCCCTTTCTTCTTCCTCCGGCGTCTTCTGAACCCGATGAGTCACCTGGGGAGGTCCCGGTGACGTCAGTGCGTGTGTACAATGCTGGCGGGGTGGGAAATTCAAAATCCGTTTGTATTGCATTCAATACAAAATAACTGTATTGAATGCAATACATTGGATTTATATGTGTAAAAGCAGTACATTGTTTTCATGAACATTTATTTTACAGTATAATATAATAGTATAAGTATAATATTTATTTATTTTTTTTATTAAAAAAAATATATATTTTTTAATTCAATTTTTTATTTTTATGTGATTTTGTGTTTCAAACTTTAATATACTCATACTATTATATTATACTGTAAAATAAATTTTCATGAAAAACAATGTACCGCTTTTAGACATATAAATCCAGACAGAAATGTACCGCTAGGTAGGTTAAGCTTTTCATATCAGACATAGTATACGTCTACATGGACTGTTTCCCCAAAATTTAAACTCAGCATTTAAACACTAATGTTTGAAATTTCCATTCATTCCAATAGGACAGCCCACAACAGAGTTTTTCTTCTAGGCTGTAAAGAAAACTCATCCTGCAGCATTTGGAATGCTGTCCATAAATGGCCCAAAACAGCTCCCAAATGCCTGAAACGTATCTAATTCCCTTATTGAAAGGAAAATGGTGTTTGTAAACGTTTTGGACATCAGTGTATTCTTAGCCCTAATTTGATTCGTTGATAAAATGATTTTTCATTAGAAGATTGTTCTAAAAAAAACAGGCTCTTCTAAAAACCTTATATGTTCAAAAATACTTTGACAAGGTACCAGCAGGTACGCTTACTATTGTCCTTATCAAAAATGTCTGTCCTGGGAAATGACATAGGACTGCTACTGGACTGCACAGGTCTTGGCTGCAAGAAGGTCATTAGCCTGAGATTAGCAGCATCCATTTGCAAATAAGGATGAATAAAGGGGAAAACAGTATTTTTAAAAAGAAAAAAGCACAGCAATTGTTTATGGTACAAGGTTCTTAAGCAAATTAATGTCACCCAGTTAGGGATTAGATCTACTTTAAAAATCCTTAAAAATGCTATTTCACTAAATTAGCTCATTATTGGTAATTAGGAAATTGCCTTAATTCTGTTAAACAAAGAAATAGAAAATAGTTTAACTTGAGGCCATTGCATGTCTTTATTCACCATTAATAACTGGATTTCTCTAAATCCATGTGTTTGTACTCTCACTATATTTTCCATCAGTTTTATGTTGTTCTTTTATAAATTAGGATGCTTTTTCTTACATATGTCACTATGTGTTTGCAGAGGTTTTGGAACCTAATTTATTAGAAACCTATATCACATATTACTTTATAATTATTATAATAATAATTTAACCTCAGTGGGGTTTGGGATCCTGCCTTAGATCCAAAAAAATGTTTTGTCACAAATGTTGGTTTTAGTTTATCTTGAGTTGAATTTTTTTTTAATTTTATTTTTTTCAAGCAAGGTCTAAAGACACAAAGCAGTACTACTGGGCTGTTACAGGAATGTTTGTTTGGCCCAATTAAGTTCTGTGGGTCCACAAAATGTAACTTTGTGCTTATGTCAGTATACTCATCTTGTTGTCATTGAACTCAAACACAATTTGATATCTGATTTTTTTTTTTAGATAAAATGTAAAACCTTACAAAACAAGAGGGGGAGAGGACAAGTTTTTTACCCTCATATGTGGATATGTGAGCCTGGTCATAATAACGAAGTGGGCATTTTTACACATACCTACTTGTGTGCAGTTGCCCTGCAGCAATGAAAGTTCCAGGACCTGGAGTCCTCATAAGGGACCATCTTTGCCACTGGCTCCATGGCTGACATGCACATGCTCTGTGGGGTGTAGAGCTAAAACAAAAACCTCTACTTCTTGGTTAATTTTTGTTTTTTGAGTTTAGGTATGCATTAGGTTCAGCTGTTTACCTTTTTATAGCCAATAATTGTTTGACCTGTGATTTTCATTAACTGCATTCTGTGATCAGGCATTTTCTTATTTATGAATAAATGAAAGCATGTCTATGCTAAGCAGTAAGATTTTTTTAAAAAAACAATATGTTTAAAAATAATTACAAAAAAAACCTCATTTCTGTACTGTGTCATGGACTTCCATGTTAACGTGACAATAAACTATCAGGAATTCAGCGACGCAAAATAACCTTCATGGATTCTCGGAATAGGTGGCACCCAAGGTTTAATGCAGTAATGTTGTATATTGACTTGCTGTATTCTGAAAACCAATATTGTTTTGTGCTTTGTTGTAACAATATGCTGTTGGAATCCTATAATGCTGGAATAGACTTGAAAGGTAAAGTTACAAGTCATTTGTAATATATATATATTTATATATTTCGCATTCTAATAAATTTATTATTTCTGATATTTGAAGTGATGGGATTTAAAAAGAGGTAAACCTGAAAACTTGACGGTCAAAGCAAATACTACAAATCATATATATATATCAAATCTTTATTCATAAATTTGTAGCACAAAACAGATAATTTATAGACAGTAAATGTTTATTACATGGTGTATGTGGGAAGAAAAGCCCTTTTCATGTGACATTATAGGAGCAGGTCATGTATTGTCCAAACATTCTCTGCTGAAAGGTTTTCCTTTAAGTCCTCATTGTTATTCATTGACAGGATTGTCTGCAAGTGTCACAAAAGTTCATTCAATCAAAACATAGCCTATAACAGTCTCCAGACCTGGGTCAGTTCACTCTCATGAGGCTTTCCAAGGTCTGATATCTTGAGTCCTTTGCATAATTTACTAAATAACTCCTTGTCGTGTATGTGATCTCTGACAATATTCAGACTCCTGCTTTCTGCATCTCCGCAGGGTTTTCATAAAAAGCAGCCATTTTTTTTTTACTTTTTTGTATCAAGCAATGCCTTACCTCTTAAACGCTATCCTTTTACTAATCTGCAGCACTTTTTTTCCTAACATGACTAGATTACTACATGTGTTTATTTTGACTTTTAAGTATATACGTTCATAGCACATAAATATAAGGGCACAAATAATCTGTATATTTTAGTGTTTTGCAGTACATTCAGATATAAGTAAAATTTGGGCTTATTATTTATTTAAAACTCACTGAAAGATACAACTTTTCAATTGACCCTTCCATTGAGGTGTTTTGTTCTGTAGACTTTCTAAAGAAAATGAACCTTTCTTACTTACCTTCCCTATACTCATCAGCATGGGTCTTCCCTCTTTCACCAATGATGAATTTAGCAGTGCTGTTGGCCATATTAGAGCATGACTTTATGACTTTATTTTTAGTGCAGTCAAGTCAAACGTTGTAAATTCCCTGGCCAACAATTGATTTCTGGAAACTGGGCTTTGTTGCATTGAAAAATGTCTAGCATAGAGTTGTGGTAAATTGGTGCCAGCAAATAATTGAATGTATATATATTTTAAAATATAATTAAAACCACCCTACAAAAATCATTACAAATATTAGGCAGAGGTTGTTAACAGCAGGGCGAATAACATTTACAGTTTTCAGGGAGGAGCTATATGCTACATCGCAAGCAAGATTTACAACATCATGGTAGTTCGAATCCCAGCCAGGTCACTATCTGCATGGAGTTTGCAGGTTCTCCCTGTGTCTGTGTGGGTTTCCTCCGGGTACTCCGGTTTCCTCCCACATCCCAAAAACATGCAATTAGGTTAATTGGCTTCCCTCTAAATTGACCTTAGACTACGTTAACCACATATGACTATAGTAGGGACATAGATTGTGAGCTCCTTTGAGGGACAGTTAGTGACATGACTATGGACTTTGTACAGCGCTTCGTAATATGATGGCGCTATATAAATACTGTGTAATAATAATAAAAAAAAAGTCATTGGACTCTATTTATAAAACAGGCAATCAGACATTCCTTCAAACATACCCTTGTGTGTATCTTCCAGGGCCATGTGTTTCAATGGAATTAATTGATTTCCACCAGGGAATGTTTGAGGGAATGTAAGATTCCCTGTTTTTTAAATGGAGTCCTTTGTGTGATTTTTTTTAGCTGACAGATTTAAATTAGATGTTAGGCAGGATGCAAAAAGGGCAGAACATTCAGTATGTGTGTTTGTTACTTATACATTCAGATCCACTGACTTTGCTTTGTTCTACAAGTGACTTAGGCTAATCTGCAACCTTTTTTAGACATTTATCCAAAAAGTAAATCTATGCTACTGCTTAAATGAATAGTTTTATCATCATAAAAACATATAATTATCTACCCTACAAAATGTACTGTACAATGAAAGCGGCAAGATAAAAAAGCAGATATCTTGGACACAGTTTCATAAAATACGATCTCTATCCACTATGTGCTTCTGTGGTCAGCTTTAAATGAATAGTGTAATGAAGTTAGAGATGATAGCATTCAGTGACCTAACATCTGGCCTGATTCACGGTGCCAAGAATCCAGAGCAAACAATCAATGTTTACAGCTTCATTTAATGGACAAATTGGAGTCCTGTTGCTCTCCCTGCAGATGTCTCATGACTTTCATGTTTTCTTAAAAGCTGTCATGAGCGCTTTGAGATCAGGATTTTACCCAATAGGATATATTTGGGTCTTTTTCTTACTCACAGCTGCAGATTTGAGTCACTCTTCTTTTTCCTGAGACCTAAAACTCCAAAGTCTCATTGTCACATCTTAAATATGATGCATGGACTCAGCAGCATAAAGTTTTGGATACTGGTCTACTGATGTGGATGGATATATATACTGTATTGTAAAGCAGATGCAATGCAGAACTATGTAAGTCAGGTCATGCCTAAACGCTGATCCTCTGAAAGATCTAAAATATATAACTTAATGCAGATCTGTTTTTATTTTACACTAATAAATGTGAATTTATAAATATAAGTATCTGAATTTGACTTTATGTCAACCTTTTGCAGTTCCTTTACAGAAGAGGTCAGACTGTAAGGAAAAAGGCAAAAATATGACAGACATATGAGCATAACTGTTTGGTGCTTCTGTTGATACTAAGCTGCAGAAGAGAAAATCAAAGGTTGTCTCCTCTGCCATACAGGGTTGAGCTGTGTGATGGTGGGACAGTGCACCTGACCCTGCAGTTCATTGCACCCCTCTTTAAAGCAACACTCAGTCTGGTAGGGGAATAAGCAGCTTAAGTAAGTAGTCACTTGTGCTGCAGATAATATGTGCTAGCAACGAACATTGTGCTTATTTATCCTCCATAGAGTTGTGGCTAGGAGAAACTACATGTAGTGTATTCCCAGAGACGCCAGTTCTTTGACATGAGAAAGCGGTAAACACACTTGAAAGTTTTGAACATATCCTTATTGTAGACAAAAAGAATATAGACTACTTTGTAAAAGTTACAGAAAACTACTAATTTTAGATATTAGGATATTTGACTACTGTGGTTCCTCAATGCAAAGTCCAGGAATTCATTTACTTATATTAATTTAGGAGTTTTGGCTTTAGTCTTGCAATGCATGTAAAGTCAGTATATCATCATGTCCTGAATTAGCTTGTACCAGTATTCAGTGAATGATAACATAACACATCCACTACCTCGACAAAGGTCTTGTGGTTTGGAGGATGAGATCAACGATGGATGACACTATGGTTGTTTTTAGACAGCAATTCAGATAAGGGTATAAATACCAGTCCATAAGAGATTTGATTTAAGTAGTTTAGACTTTACAGAAAAAAAAATTTTGTTTGAGGAGTTCTTTGACTGGCCCAAGGACACTGCAACTATCTGAGGAACCAAAGTCGTATATTATGCTGGAGATAGCAACTATTTATGTACTGAACTTCATGGTACAAGGGTGATCCTCAAAAGAGAAAGCAGTGATAAAACTCCTTCCCTTCCAACATGTGGACTTTTGTGTTAAAGGTAATGCAATAAAGGTATTTATTAAAGTTTTTATTCCAGAAGTTATTAATCCAGAGGAATGTTTATAAAGAAAATACGTGGAAAAACATTACATTCTCCTTACAAATAGGAAATTTTCTTTGGAAAATACGATCGTGGCATGTATTTATCTTTGTGTGAAAAAGGATATTTCTTTTAGGTTCCTTTTCTATTTTTAATTTATTATTTTACTTTTCTACCACAAAATGTAATTTTTAAATTCATACACGTTTTGCTTCTGCAGGTCACTATGAAGAAGTATACAAAAACCAGTTTGCACTTGCACAGTACTTCAGAAACAATGACCACTGGCTTTCAAATCACTTTTATGAATGCTGTTTTCAGACAGCCAAAAAGATTAAAATTGATGGTGGAAGAAAAGAAGCTGAAGCTCATGCAAATCTTGGCATGGTAGAAGAAGAACATGGTAAGAGATTTAAAATGAGGCTAGATACCTTGCTAGATATTGCTGACGTTTAATACAGTTAACACTGTTGGTTGGACTTTAGAGTAGCTAAAACCTTTGCTTTTTATTACATTGGGAAAAGTTTGAGCCACTGTTAGTTTGTTATGGCCACTTGTGTCCCAATTGATAGATATCTATCCTCTTACATTCAAGAGAGGGGATGAAGAAAAATCTCTCTAGGGTGACAAAACTACATTTTAGGGATGTTAGTGAACAAGAAGGTTTAGATTTTCTGTTAGGGTTTCTGGACATTATTTTATACTTTGTTACACAACTTACAACTAATTTACTCAACTCAGCTTCATAGCTATTTATGCCCCCTTACCCCAGTAACAACATCACTCCCAATAAGTAATATGAAAAAAAGAAGTGAGGGGTCACAGACAAAAATAAAAACAGAGCAGAAATTGTGAGTCTTTCCCATTCTACACGTCTTTAGGTAGGCTTTAAATTCTTGTAGAAAGGTCATCCTTTAGAGAAACATTTCTCAACTGGGGTTTCATGGAACCCTACAGTTCCTGCAGAGGTTGCTATAGATTCCCTGAGCAATGAGTAGTTTGTGACTCTCAGGTCAGTTTAAGTGATAGCAATGATCTTTTTGACTACTTGTAAGGGTAAAATTCCACCCACAGGCCAGCAATGTAAGTGACATTCTTCCCATTGACCACCACACCAATGTACTGTGAGCTGTGGATATAATAAATGTAGCAGGGGTTTCCTGAAGGTATGAAAATGTTTTTCAAGGGTCTCCCCATGGTATAAAGGACCTAGGTTCAGGGGAAATTACATTGTTTTATTGCTTGTTTATTTTATTTTAAAATGTTATAAATGTTTAAAGTTTAAATACTTTTCTGTTATAGTTTTATTGTAATTTTATTGAAAGTTCATCTATGGCAATCATTTTGCAAAGCACTCCAGGGTTTCTGAGTTAACACACAGTTGTCTGCATATTTGCAAGTGCCATGTGATTAAGGCGCATTTTCCTTTTTCTGTTAGGAGTAGTGTAGGTGTGTGAGTTGGAAACAGAACTGCCACCTTTAACAGGGTCTCACCACCAGATGGCACATTCATGTAAAATATATAATTTATTTATAACACTTAAATATAATAAAAAAATAATAAAATATTTTTGTAATACATAACATTATGAACATAATAAAGTCATCTAAATATTTAATTATCTCTAATTTAATTTTAATGTATTGACAGATGTAGATTTATCTGTATGTTTCTGGATAGTTTGTTGAAAGGTAGAACACCTTTTACATTTTGATGGCTATCCCTGACAGATATCTATATATATATCTGTCCTGATGATTACACCATTAGTTATGAAAGATCCTAAAATTTCCACTCATTTTTATCATGTCTACAGAACAGGAAGTAAAAAGAATATCTCCTCAGTTGGACATGTCTTCATTGTCTGCACTTTTTTTTTATACCAGGATACATATACTGCATTGTATGCTAAGCTAGCAAATGAAGGGATATGACCCTGCTAAATGAAGGGAGATGTGTATATGGCAATATCCATAGATGTCTTTACCAGACTTTGAAATGGTATAAAAATAATACATTCTAGATTGATCAGTCATGATAGTTTCAGATTACTACTGGCTACTGTCCTCCTTAAAGGATTAACTACATATCCAAACTCCAATTTCCCCTTGCACTGACATTTTTTTTAACTGTAACACAAAGAACAGCAAAGGGTCTTTTTACACATCTTTTCAGCTGAGATTTACAAAATATTTTACAAAATATAGTAAACTTTGAGATTTTTTGAAGCAGTTGGTAAAATGTGTGAATCTTTTGTGAAAAGGTTGTGAATTTGTAATAAATAAACTCTTAAGATTCTGGAAAGAATACACTTGCCTTTAAAAGGCACTATTTTTTGTTTCATAAGAAGGTATATCAACATTACAATGCCTATATGATTGTTTTATATTAAATATCACACAGGTCATGTTTTAGGAGACGAGGTCCTCCCCCCCAACAATGGCCCTTGCCACCTTTGGGAGCAGGCAGGGTCTAGAGAGCTATATTTTGCCCCCTTCCTTCTATGACAATCCAGATTGCAGAGGGCCTTTTATAGATAAGGACTTTTTTCAATTAAAAAAATAAATAGAAATAAATAATAATAAATTAAACTTATATAAGTAGGAATTTTATGCATAGGAAAAAGGGCATGCTTTTGCTTTTAATTAAAAAAAAACACTACATTATTTGAAAACATCCAGCAACCACATTAGAAATATTCCCTTTATTTGCATTGTATTCCTTTAAACTGCAACTGTCTTCACTGTAATACAATAGGTTTTCTGATAGCTGAGGAGCTGTCAGTTTCAATAGTTGTGTAAGTTAATACCCTTCTTCCTTTAAAAGAACAACTAAGGCTAAGTACACACGTGCAATAATTGTTGTTAGAAAACTACAGATCAACAACTATTCACAAATATTTTGAACGATTGTATTGTGCACAATTCTGTTCATGCTGTAACGATACGATCGTTCAAATATAATCCACCAATAGTGTACACACGCTAGATACAGTCCTTTGAACCATGCAGGAAGTGACATGTAAAGGAGAAAGTGTACTGCAGAATAATCCACGATCACTGAACGACCGTATACACAATAGATTGCAAGCAATCATCGCCCAATCAGATCATTTGTTTCTAGCGATAATCCTGTTCATCTACATCGTTGGCCAGTTGTTGTGCACTTTTTTTGTTAACGATTATCAATGACCAGTCGTTAGTTGTTCGTTTCCAACGATAATTTTTGTGAATGTGTTCGCAGTCTAAGGCTAAATTTACAGTTTACACATCAGGAACAACACGGATGTATTTATTCATGTTAACTTTTTTGACATTTTTATTTATTACTGTTTTAAATATTAGCGGTGGTGACTGGATTTTGTACTTGAGTCTATGTAATTTTGCAGGTTTTTTTTCAAGTAAATATATTCAGATTGGTTTACATTCAAGTATATACAGTAACATGTACAATCCTGAGGAAAGCAGGACAAGTTGACACATTACTGAAATCTTTAAATCTACAAAGGGTGTGAATAAGGTTTAGAAGGGCAATATTTTCAAGAGGAAAAGGGTGTTATACTTATGACCAAAGCTAAACTCTGGTGGTTATTTAGGTACCTCTCTTCTGAAAGTGCTTACTCTGATTTCATTGTACATTGTGTGTTTTAGATTTGGCGACAAGTCAGAGAAAGCCAACCTGATTTGGCTTGTGGTGTCCAGCATAGTCTACTCATTTCTCCCCCAACATGTCTGCCCTTGGCCCACCCTTTCCATTCACTGGATTGCAGTCTTTTTTTAAACATGAAAGTTCAGTGTCACATGCTGTGTCATATCTAGGCCAGCATGCAACTAAAGTTTATCAAGGAATGCCCTCTCCTCCGGACTGACACCCACGCATCAAGGAATTTTGAAACATACGTATTTCTCTCAAGAGCTAGCCCACTGATTGCATCAAAGGCGAGGGTTTTTAGGAAGAGTACCTACAGACCATCCCACCTGCTTTGTATGAGCTGCCTTCATAGCATTTATAAGAACAAAGACCCAGTAATAAGTCACTGCTTCCAAAATAACATATGTAAAAAAAAATAATGTATTAAGTAGACTTACCTTCTGTTTCAAGCATATTTTGGTTAACGAATCAGGCATAAAACTAAGGAAGTGTACATAAAACATAACTTTTAGTGTTACTACATGCAATGGATTATTCAACTAAAAATACTCCATAAAGTAATTTCTTTTTGTGCCTTAGTGATTTTTTTTAATTAGAAAATCTTCAGTTACCTCTGTTTATACGCGTGCGTTTCTTAGAACATAGAAATAAATTAATGCTAATTCACTGTACATTTTTGATCAGATGGTATCTTTTGTTTACATAGTTTGCCTATCATAGGTAACTTTTTTTTTTTTTCAAAAGGATCTATCATATCAATGTTCTCCTTCCTGCACATTTTGTTACTTATTTATGAAAGGTTTCCGGTCTTTTTTAAATGTTTTATGATACTCTTAGTATTTTTCAATTACATTATAATTTGTGCTTTTCTCAGGTACTTCTGGTACAGAAACATCCACTTCCTTCTTAGATGTCAGCTACAGCTTTGAGCTCCCAAAAAATAAAATCCAATGGCCTGAAGATACTTTAAAATTAGTCAGAATAAGAAACTCTTGGCTTTAAAATTAACTATTTGTCCAAAAGTACAAATGGAAAACTTGACCTCTTCATTTCTATTTCTCTGAACAAATGCTTCAGATTGTCAGATTTCTTTTCAATCAAACTGTTATGGTCAGCATGTTAAACCAGAGATCCCAATACCAATTTATACGTAAAGTATGTAGTAATGTACTTGTAATTGTACAAGCGGTTATTTGTAGCATCTAATCAGACATTTGGCAGGATGTCTGAAGTAGATAGGAATCCATAGTTTAATTTATTATTTTATTACCTAAACCATAAGCAGATTTTATTTTTATTTTTTTTTTGGGGGGGGGGGTTAAGTAAAGCTTGGGCATACACTTCAATAAGAGTAATTTAAAAAATACAAAAATCAGAAAGCACATACACTACTTGACTAGAAAAAAAATCACACACTATAATAAGCCTTTAGCTTTAGTTACAGCACACATTCATTGTGGTGTCATTTCAATAAGCCTTTGCATTGTCATATTCATTTCTATCCATTGCAATTTTTAATCACGATCTTGAATTTCTGATAGGAGAGTCTAACTGTTGCAAAAAGTTTTCTTCAGCACATCCCAAAGATTCTCAGTGGAGCTAAGTTCTGGACTCTGTGGTGGCCAATTCATGTGTGAAAATGATGTCTCATGCTCCTCAAACCTCACTTACATTCAGTTCAGTTCATTCAGTATATTTAGGTAGTCAGCTGACCTCATTTTTGGGGCACATAATATTGCTGAACCTAGACCTGTCCAACCCCAGATCATAGCACTGTCCTCCACAGGCTTGGGGACTTTTTGGGCCAGGCAGTGTATCTTGACTGAGCAGATGAAGCATCCATTTCTTGTTTGCATTATGTATATATGAAGTAAGAAAAATCCTGTGAGGCGTAAAACAGCTGACAGAATCCCTTTGCATACACACGTGCAATTCTTGTCGTTGGAAAGGATCTTTCACGATACCAACGATAAGAACCGCAAGATGCATGAACGAGTGCTGTACATACAGCACCGTTCTGCTCTATGGAGAGGGGAGGGGGGGAGCAACGGACCGGCACCCTGCTGTGCGCTCTCCCCCTTCCCTTGCATTAGGATCGCTCATCGTTCATCATCCGTGGATCCGCCAGGACAGATCCACGGACGATGAACGACCTGGGCTGTACACACGCCAGATTCTCGCCCTTTATCTGGCTGATGCCGATTATCCGGCGATAAAAATTTGACGTGTGTAAGCAGCTTTAGCTTGAGCTCATTCTAATGTTCTATTAAACCCATTGTTTATTGGGCATTCCTGGCCCATTTGCAGATAAAACTTAATATAACTGTGAGTCTCTCTCACTTTTGAGATTGGTATCAGACAAAATCAACAAAAAAGTCCATTCAAGTAAAATATTCAGCGAAAGTCAGATTAACTGATTTTGTATTATTTACAGTTTGTTAACATTCTCACAGTAATTGACAGCAGTATCCAAAGAAGAGCTAGGAATGCATATAATAAATGCATATATAGTAAAATTATTATGCACTCCATTTTATCTATCGGCTAACTGTGAATTTAACTACATTCATAAAATAAAGTTTTGCAATTGTATGCATTCATAATGTTATTACTAATACAAGTAAAGAAGCAATGAGATTCCGAAACATTTTAATAAGTCCGGTGCATAAACGTTACCCTTTCTGTACAGCTTTTATGTATATATGAATTAATAGCACCAGTGTATTGATTATTATGCAAATTCCTGCAATTAAAATGCAGACAAAACCTTACGGCTATATTAAATTAGTGTTACATTAAGATTAGTTGTAGATCATGAATAAATAGCATGGAAAGTGCCCTGATGAAAGACAATAACAAGAGATTACCTTTTTATGTACAACAATAATGTGATTGTGCATTAAAAAGTGTGGCAGCTTTGTCTTTTTCCTTGTGTAATCTTTATTAATGCTACATTATGAAGAGCAAAACGAGCATACTTCTTGTAAATGTAATCCAACTTTAGACAAATAAAGACTAAACAAATTATGTTCTGCTGAGGGCTTCATGGTTTGCATAGTTGTTTGGCATTCATTAATACAGTGTTTTGCAAGATTTTCATATACTGTACCCCTCTAAAGCAGCCTCTCTATCCATGTATTCTTGTTGTACAGTAGATCACTTTCTTTAATTTTATAATAGAAAATACAACTACTGCCAATACTCCATAAATGTACATTTTTATCAAACATTTTTTAGCAAACCTGAAATGGATTTCCTAAAAGCCATTTGCTATTTGATAATAAAAAATAAATGTTTTCAACCCTGGACCAGATCCATTCCAGATTTGCTGGATCACCCATTTCACTGATGAACGTGTATCCTGTCCAGGCTTGGAGAGCTTTAATAAATCAGGCCCATTCTGTCTAAAATCTCAAATTAGTTAAAGGCATAAATATTAACTATATTGAAAATACAGAGGTTCCTTTGCAACTCTTTTGTCTGGTTAATACTTTCTTTGGACTCATCCAGAATTATGTAAACATACGTTTCTACTGTGATTACTCATTTGAGTTCTTTACTGCAACACTTCCTGATAGCAAATCCAACTGCTCCCTGACTCCAGAAAATTCCAATTAATTGTACCTGTAAACAGTTTTCACAAACAATTTGAAATTGCAAGGTGGAAACAATACATTGATGCACACTTGGAAAATGCTCCTACTTAGTAGATAATATTCCCCTATAATTACATAAGGAGTCACATCACTATACAACTTTGTCCATTGTGACCCCTCTGTGTGCTCTCTTCTCATGTAATAGACAGCTACATTTAATTAAACAAATATGAAATGGCTGATGATAAAGTGTATTGCTGTGCTTTATATACTCTGTGGCTCGTAGAACACAAAAAATGTTGTTTGATTCCTTATGAATTGCACGTTGGGCCTGTTTTTAAAAGCTGTCTAACACTAGGGAAGATTGACTATCATGGGAGAACCTGGGTGATCTAGCAAACCTAGATTTTTTAAAAAATAATTTGCTATAAGGTAAATGTTGGCAGTCCTGGACCAGATCCATTCTAGGTTTGCTGAATCACTCAGGTTCACTTATGTTAGTGTATCTTTACCCTTCTTGGAGAGCATTAATAAATTAGGCCCATATACTTGGTGGATGACAGACATTAAATGAAAAATGCATATTTGAGAGATGTATTTAAATAAATGCACTGTAACATGTGTGATTCGTTTTTTTAAAGTACCACAAACATTCAAAAACTGTACATGTTAAATGTTACCTTAGTGCTATTCATGATAACCCTGTTCTATTTAGATCCCTTTTTGAACTCATTGCTAATATTCTCAACACAACTGTACAATTATTATATAAATGGGGGCAGTATACTTAGTCCTGGTTCTCCAAAACACAACGGGTAGAAGTACACCCATGTTTACCAACTACTTAAAGTTTAGTTTTGTGTAATTTTATGCCACTGACTTCATTAAAAAGATATACATATTCGCTTGCTACGGAGCAGAGTATCTTCTGTTTACAACAGACACTGTGTTTTCTACTTATTTTACTGAGTAAAAAAATTTTCCTTCTGGAACTGTCAAATTATTTTCCTACGATTGCTTCTACCACTTTAACTTCCACTGGTGTGGGTAAAAAAAAATGCACATGCTTATGGGAAAGAAGATAATTAGCTGCCCTCCAGATTGCTGATATGAAGCAGTCGGGCAGGTCAGCTAGTACATCTTGCAATTTGTGACATAATAAATTACTTGAACAAGACCGGAAGCAGTCTTTGAACCTAATTAACATCCCACCAGATTAATGTCAGGTCTCGGCAAGCAGTGCTTTACAAGGATACCTTATTTATTTAATTATGGGTGAGTGTATAATGCTGTTCTTGCTCCTGCAATGAACCTTCAATTGTGCCAGCTTTTATTCTTAAGTGGGGTAACACAATCCTCCCCCCCTTTCTCTCGTCTTCTCTCTCTGCTTTTCGACTAATCAATGCAATGCTGAATGAGTTCATTTTAGTACACTCAATCATGGCTCTAATGTTTGTAGCTCACGGGTGCAGGCATCAGTAATGTAAGAATGTTATATGGCTTTAGTTTGGGCCATTTCATTAAATATTCATGACATCAAAAAATGTGCATCAAAATAGCGTCTGGAAGAATTACATTTATGTGCCTGCTTTTATGGCAGCTTCACATTTAAACCCATTTGTGTTAATATCAGTCTTTGTACTGAGAAAATAATGCAGCTGATGAAGTCATGTACATGTTTCTGGCTCCAATGTTCCTCCAGCAGTTATGGTTGTATACATTCAAATAATAAGAGTGCAATATTCCGATATTTTGGAATATGTATTATTATATAAATATAGGTAAGCAACTAGGAGGGTTCCAACACTGTGGCACACTGAGGCAACACAGTGCTGTCCATTCAAGCCCATGGTAAATTCCTCTCCAGTGACATTTATCCCCACTCACTTAACACTTCTGTGATTCTGCATCTATGTGATGGTTTCCCATGTCTAGTATTGGCTGAAGGGAACATAAAACTCCAGAACCTCAACCTACTGCCCGCGAACTCAAAAATTGTATAAAAACCTAATGGCAACAATGGTTCCATATCCATCCTGACATAATTGTGAACTTAAATCTGCAGTGTTTGTTAGCTTGCAAAGATTTACTCTCAATTACAGTTGCTTGTTTTGAGTAGGAAATCAACATAGAGAGGTGTATACAGCAAAAAAATACCCAATGGGGTTTTATCCCTTCCCTGATGTATACAAAACAAAAAATGGATTAGTCATAAAGTTTATTATAGTATCATGATTCATCTCAGAATCCATTAACCTTTATGAATGACATTAGATGGTCACTAAACTTTATAATGAATTCTCCTATCTTAGTAACTACAACAAGGAGATTCCCCATATATCTCTATCCATTTTATGCATCAACCCCAGCTGAAATGAATACATAAACAAAATACCTGGTATTTTTCATATTTAATTTTGTATTTTATGTAAACCTGTGAATCGTTTGGTTTGTAGTACTGCTACATGGCAAGCACAGGACTTACGTGTTAAATTTTTAGAATTATGCAAAGATTTCTCACATTGGTGCAGTGAAGTGGATGAAGTATCTGTACTTAAACATTTCTTCCATATTGTAGGTCAGTTGGAGAAAGCTGCTGGGCATTATGAGGCATTCTATCATCTGACAGCAGGCCAGTTATGGAAGGATGAGACAGGACGCACTCATAACTCACTGGCCTGTGAGAATCTCTGGAGAATATACACGCTGCTATCAGACAAAATGCTGGAGAACAGAGAATGGCAACAGGCCATCAAAACTCTAATAAAAGCACTTGATATGGCAAAAGAAGGTCGGTGGAAAATAACACCATCATATTTCCTATTTTTTTTAACGTACTTCTCATCTTTTGCCCATGAGTAAAGTAAATGTTGTGAAATGCTTGTCTAGGTGATCATTCCCTTCCATTTCAGAGAAAAATGTCATCAATATATTAACTTTTCGTAACACAGGCTGACTTTTATCACATTTGGAGTGACAAAAAGAAATAACCAATATTTGCATGTTTTAAATGTATATATCTGTTTTTAGAAGTATATTTGTTTATTAGTTTAGAACTGTTGGATCGTGCTTTTTATAACTGAAATACTTTTAATAATATTATTTATAAATTACAAAATAAATTAAATCAAAAATTAATTATGAATACGCGTGATGGAAATTTAAAGATAATTAAAAACTCAAATTTCTAGAGCAGCCAGAACCACATGCAAAGTTTACTCATGTTAAGAAACTCTATTTTGATGTTATTTGTTTTTGCTAATATTTTATATTAACACAGAACTATGGTCCCTCATTAAAGAAAATGATGTGTTTTTATATAATTATGTGCAGCACTTCATTGTAAGTTTGTCTGCACTTTTTTTTACACAGCCTTCCCTAAGTCACCTAAAAATCTTACAAATGTCTGTTGATCCTGCCAGTCCACCCCATGCAGCTTCCTGTGATAGGGTACAGCGTTGTGATACTTATTTAGGCTGTGTGTGTTCTATTAAGCAGGCAAGAGAATATGTTACAGAGGGTATCGCTATCAATATTGACAAGTCTCTAGCTTGGTGAACAAGAGCTGTTCACATCTTGACCAGCATTTCCTCTACTGCAGAATTTCTCCCATTGTGAAATTCAGTGTTAGGTAGAGGTAGCATAGCGTGTAAGGCACATAAATGGTGAATTGTTTTTTGTTTTTTTGTTTTTTGTTTTTTTTTTATCTTGGATGTTTTAGACCAGAAGCCTTTAGATGCCTGAGATCACATTTGTCTGCATATTTCTACTAATATTGTGTTGTACTAGAATTTACTGTAGTTGTCTCTATGTTTTCTTTATTTATTATGGTCAAGGCTGAAAAATAAATATAGAATATGATTTTCTTCCACCCAGAATGTAAAACTTTAGGGTACTTTTCATTCATTTTCCATGTAGGTCCCTGTGTGCTTACATATGCACATACAAATGAATTATTCAGGGAAGTTATTATTTTGCTTTCCAAGTCCTCCTTTACATATTAGTGATAAAGGGGCTAAATAGAGTTGCAGTCAACAGTATCTTGTATTAAATGTTTTTAAAGATTTAAAATAAACGTCACATGCTTTAAAAACACTAACATGTGGCTATAAATCTTTGGATTCTGGGGACTGAAGTACTTAAACTTATCATGTTAAACAGTCGTTCTATATGTACCATACTGTGTAATATGTTGGCACTATTGAAATACAGTTTATTATTAATAATATTATTATTAATATTATTAATAATAATAATAATGAGTATAATTATCTGTGTGTGCTTAGCTGTTGAACTATTTTTATGTACTCATTGAAATTATTTACACAACAAATTTCTAGTTTTTCACCTTTCCTTTCCATGGTACATTATATCTGCTGACATTACCAGTTTAGTGGGACTTTCACAGTGGGAAAGAAACATTATCAATTCCTGAGCTTACTTCTTTTAGTACTTGTATTTCAATATCTTTATTAAGCTTTTAAAAAGGTAAAAACGTTTTTGGAAAAACAAAATGCAACTACACATAGACAATATATTAACAGGGGGAGTATAGCACCAAATTCCCATCAGAATAGAATTAAATTGAACAACAGGGACAGGAACTAGGAAAAACAGATTTTTAAGGAGCCATCACACATTAATTTAAAATGTATGTGGATTACAAGGCCTGAGCCCTAAACAAAAAAACATAAACCAGTTGAGTAGGACATCCATGGATTTCAGGTTTGGTCAAAAGAGTGTAAAGAGTCTTTAGGGGCACAAGTTAATCATTATTGACCATGATCCAGTTGAGCTTGGTGACAATGGAATCAAATAGTGATATTAGGAGAGTTCCAGACTTTAGCTAAGGCTATGTGAGCTGCTAAAGCATATAGCAGGCTAAGCGTTTGAGGGGCTTAGATAAAGGAATATCCAATTTGCTAAAAAGGGCATAATCTGGAGACATGATCAGTGATAATTGGGCGTATTAATGAGAAAAGCTGAAAGACTTTGTTCCAAAAACTCTGTGCAATTGGGCAGGACCACCAGAATTGATCCATTGTCCCCATTTGTCTGCAGCCATGGAAGCATAGTGGGAGAGATGCCGAGTGGTATCTGGCTATCCAGTCTGGTACCAAACACCAGTGTAAAATTGTTATATAGTTGGCCTCAACTAGATCTATTTTAGGAGAGATTATGAACAGTTGGAAAGTTGTTTTAGAGTTTTCTTTTCAGATCCAGAGGTGAAGCCTAGGTGTTTTTCCCAAGTCTACATAAATTAAAGAATTTTTTTAGTTCTCAGAGATAGTTGCTTTTAGAACAGTTACTATATTTGGCTTAATTTTGTATGGTCATAACTGGACAACATATTTCTGCTATTGGACAGTTTGTTACAATAAGTGAAAAAAATTATTTAGGAATTTAGCGTTAACTTTATTTTTAGCAATAATAGTTTCTGTAATATACAGAAGAAAAAGAGAAAGCAATGAAAGTGGAAAAAGAACCAGGGGAAGCGAGGAAAACTAGAAATACTGTTATTAAAATTTTAGCATTTACAAACGCCAACAAACTATCTACTGTATACAAAATACTGTATTTAATTGAATATTAAAAATAAATCTGCTTTCTTAACTACCCTAGATATTCAGGAATAATGAAATGGATTCTGGAAGAGTCAAAATAAATATAATAGACAAGAATATTTATTTTTAGGTCATATGTTCAATTTATCCAGTAAACAGTTACATCTAATAAGTTTGACTTCTTCTGAAGATTATTTGCAGTAGGAATTTATTAATTTCAAAAGAATATTTAAATTACAGTTTGTTTGAAGTCAAAATTATGTAATATGATCACCGAGTTGGGGCAATGAGGGTCAATCATTTGGACATAAGTTTTTTTTATCTTTAGGCCTAAATTAATGTAGAAATTTAGAAACTTGAAGAGAAGAAAATTATGTTATGATTCACTGATTTGGGCCTGATTTATTAAAGCTCTCCAAGGACTAGGGAGGATACACTTTCATCAGTGAACCTGGTTGATCCACCAAACATGGAACAGATTTCCTAAAGTCATTTGCTATTTATTAGCAAATGTTTTCAATCCTGGACCAAATCCATTCCAGGTTTTCTTGGATCACCTAGGTTCACTGATAAAAGTGTATCCTCTCTAGTCTTGATAGCTTTTATAAATCAGGTCCATTAATAGAAAACAGTGAACACAAATGTTTAATTTTGTCACATTTAAAGCCTTAATGGCAGCCTATTGCCTGAAAAGTTTTCCTAGAGGCTCAAAAGCCAAGATAAAGGGATGGGAGAGAGGGGCACCTTGTCTGGTGCCCCTACAAATAAGTATGTCCTTGGACTGGAAACCTTTAACAGTGAATTTGGCTCTAGGGAAAGAGTAAATTGCTTTTGAGGATGTAAGGCATTTTTTACCAAAGCTGAATCTCTGAGGTACGTAAAATAAATAATCCCAAGATAAGGTGTCAAAGGCTTTGTTAAGGTCAAGAGCTAAGAGCACAGCCTTTTTCTCAGACTCACAATGCCTATTTAGGTGAAAAGCCAAGAGGTCTTTTTAATGGTATCATTTTGGTTATGATTTTAGATGTCTTTGTTCTTGATCAATAAAAAAACAACTGAGTGTCTGAAACAAATAAAGAGAAAGTGTATACCAAAAAAAATTGAATTGAAGCATTAATACAATTCAGAAAAATCTTGGGAATTTGGGGAAAAATTGTCATTGAAAAGCCTGAGTGAAGAACGTCGGATTGTGAGAATTTGAGGACTTTTGAGGACTTGAAATTTAAAGCCCAGCAGATTGGAAAAGTTGTATGAAATTTTGTTTGCTGTTTATATTCAAGGTTCCTGTAATTTGTGTTATGCTGTTAGGTGTTGCAGGGTTTAAAATGTTTGTTTATTTGCAGTTATATATTTACTACATATTTTTACACATTTTATTGAATGCAGGTAAATGTCAAATTCCTGTTTCATAAAATGAATACTGCTGAGGAAAGAGTCAGCTAACAGTAAGGCAGGGATTTATAAATTATTTGACCTAAGATTTATACTTTAACCTGTGACATGCAGGATAATTACACATACAAAGGAGAACAATCAAAGCAAGTCTATTTTCCACTTGAAAGTGGCCCAGTTCTCATTGGAATCTGGAACTGAAAACAGATCTGGCGCTTCTGTAGTAGCCTGCCACATTTTTATTTACATAGGAGGACAGAGTAGGAGATGCAGCTGTGTGGTAAGTATATCTGCATAATAGAACATTCTAGATGGGGAGTGCCATTTACATTTCTTAAGCACTGGGGAGGGCAGTGGACATCGGCTGCCCCTTCTGCAATAATAAACCTGTCTGCTCACATTTTTTTTTTTTTTTTACATAAAGAGTACCTAAACCCAGAATTTTCACTTTACATAAAAGAGTAGGCAACCCTTTTATTTAAAATAAAATTTTGTTTGTTAGTGGGTTTTTTTTAAATGCAACTGTGCACCCTTATATCTCGATCGCCTACGCGATCAAGAATGAATGGGAGTGCAGAGCCTCCCGGGATACCTACGTCACGCAAGGAGCTCTTTCTTCAATAGAGAAAAAAATTGCCAATCTCCTGCATGTGCAGTGAGAGATTGAGTGACGTAGGAAGAAGAACACGAAAGAAGAGAGGAGAAGATGGCGGCACCTGGCTGTCCCTCTGCACCGGGCCAAAAACGGATAGCAGGACGACGCGGGACCTGACAGAAGACTGATCTGCGCGATTGAAGGTAAGTGGGATTTTATTGTTTTGGGATAGTTTTCAGTTTACTTCCACTTAATAAGTTTAGTTCTAATCAGAGTTCCATTCAGACCTCTCATGAAAAAAGTAGACAAAGGGAGCTAATAGTGGCAAAAGAGTTCATTGAATTAATACATATATTTTATTAATATGTCACTATTAAAAAGGGACATTGCAGAGGAAATTTTTAGGGATTAGTAGAACTATAGCTTACAAACAAATGCATCTAGGCAGGTCTATGGTTGTAAAAAAAAAGGTGATATCACCTCAGCAATAAGAAAAAAAACTAATCCAGAAATACTGAGTTTCTGATTTTCGGCCATCTTGATTGGCCAGGCTGTAGGTTTTTCATTCTGTCTTGGCAGCTCAGCAAACAGGCAGATAGGTAGCATGTTCGCATATTGTACTTGCCTAAATATAGTTCAACTTTAATATAGTTCCATTTTAATGTTTAAATGTGTCATTACTAAATGTAATAAGTACATTAGTTAGCAGGTTTGTGCAGTCTATTAGAGGGCTTGGGGTGGTTGAAAGTAAAAAAAAAAAGCAGGGAGAAGAAATGTATCCATATTTTAGGGATGTTTATTGACACAATTGAAGTCAGGAAGACAATTTGGAAAATTAATATGAAATGTAAAAAAAAAATGATTTTTATATTTTCAGCTAATTTTAATGTTTTTTTTTTTTTTAGCTCATGATAAAAAATTGGAAGGAGGAGCATCTTATAGACTGGGGATGGCACATATTTTATCTGGAAGTCCCCAGACTGCTATGAAAGTAAGTGCTATGTGTTGATTTTTTAGCTTTCTCCAGGCATGCAGGAAGAAACCTAGCTGCAGTTTTGCAGTATAATCACAGTGATTAGGAAGTGACATTACCTCTTTTCCTATACACACATAGTAAACACATTACTAAGTGCACTTAGTGCAAGTGGCTGCTTAGACCATCTTTTGGTTTTAGAACAGCCTGCATTCTTTGTAAACATTCCTGATTTCGAACTATTTTTTCTATGCCACATCAGAAGATAAAATTCAGTAGACTAGGTGACATTTTCCAGTCATCAATCATAGTGATCCTATGCCCTTTATCCTTACTTCTTGTTTTTATGGTTCAAAGTTCATTTTTGTTTATATTCTGCCATTTATATAACCAGTCGATTATAGGACCCTCACATGTAAAGGTTGTTGTCCCAAGAATTGCCACTTATTACTAGATGTTGTTTGCTTTTCAGATAATTTTTTGTAAACTTGTAAACTTGAGTGTAGTTAAAGGCTACGTACACAAGTCAGGTGTATCTCGTTCGATTATAGTTTCTGAGCTATTATCAGATGAGAATATGTTGTGTGTACAGTGGCTGTCCAACGTTGTTCATGGATCCGTCCTGGCAGATCCATGAACAAATGAATCACCCTAATGCAAGTGAGGGGGAGAAAGCGCATCGGGGTGTCGCTCCGCCGTTCTCCCCCTTCCCTCCCCATAGAGCTGAACAGTGCTGTATGTACAGCACTCGTTCATGTATCTTTCAGCCTTTTGTCGTTGGAAAGGATCGGGAAAGATCCCTCCCAAAGACAAATTTTGCACGTGTGTATGTAGCCTAAATCTCTTGTAATGATTAGGGATGAGCAGTATTCCATGGAAATGATTCTACAGTAGAAAGTTAATTTTAGTGGAAAGTCTGCTGAAGTTCTGTCATATGGCTTTGCCACATGCCACTAAAACAATTCACAGCTATTTATATTGTATTTTCCCATGAAAATCAATGGAAATGGAGGGACATTATTGTGTGTTGTACATTTTTGGCTCACTTTGATAATCGTAAGGATGCATTTACAGACAGCATAATGTATTGTTGTACATCATGCTCTACATCCTAATCCAAGTTTTATTAAGTACGGCCTGATGGCAGACAGAGTTACCTGTCGTACTCCCATCACAGAATATCTGTGCTTCAGTAATAGCACAGAAAATGTTGAGTGAACAAATTCAGTTATCTGTTATCAGTAATCTGGTATTTAAGGTTAAAATGTAAGGAGAACCATGTTATTTTTGTATTCAATGTACAGCTTTAAGGCATCCCTAAGCATTGTATTTAAAGGATTTGTATGACTTGTGATATTCCCCATGGCTGCGCCCAGCTTCCTATGCTTTTTGTTAACAGTAGTCAACTAGTCTAGAAACTAGTAGTGAGTTTTAAAGTTTGTGCTACTCCTACATCCAACACCAACAATCATTTAACAAATGTATTTGTAATATGTTCCCCATTCTAGTATATACTATTCTAATATATACTAATATTAAGTTACATAATTTTGATGATATAAATTAACAGTTGTACCTAACATAGTGGTCACTTTTTTTGGCCCCAAAAGTAATCCTAAATATGAATTGCAGCTGGCCCGCCACTGCATTGAAATACTACAATTCCTGGCATCACTCGCCTCTATAGACCAGCGGCCCCTCTGCCTATGCATGTCCCCTCATTAGACTGTTTTATAGACGCAGGGAATTGTAGTAGCTGTGCTATTTCATTGAAGAGGGAGTTCCAGCCACTCATAACAATAAGCCCAGCATTTGACTGTTTTCCTGATGCAAGGGAATTATAGTAGTGGTGCTATTTCAGTTTTAGGTTTGGCCTGCGACTTTGTCTAAGTTTTTAATTTTGGCCAACTGTGTATTTGAGTTTGACGCCCCTGTTATATTTGATGTGCACTATTCATTTTCTCAATGAAAGATAAACCTATCCCATCAAGCACTGTCGCATCTTGAAAATGTTCTTTGGTGCAGATGATCTGTACACAAAGGGAGCTACTTTGAAAAATAACTATACATGTTATGGCATAGAATTCTAAGGAGAAAACAAATATGAAGGCCTTCCCAAGTAATCCTAGAGTCATGGTAAAATGAACATATAGAATAATATAATTCATTACAATAATACATGTCTTGGGTAATTTCCCATGAAGATATGAACTAGTAAATGTATATCACCTATGTTATATTTATTGTTTGAGGTGGAAAGATGGACTTTCATTTTAACAAATTATTGGTTATGAGTTTATGCCTTCACCTTTGTAGAATTGGTGTTACATTTAATACTGAATTTAATAGTATGGTGTCAGTCATTTTCAGGGTGATTTCTTACTCTTAATACAACTGCTGATGGTGCTTCAAAAATGGAGATCTAATTTTTGTTATATTTTGAGTGACACCTTTGTAATGTTAAACCTTAATAGCAAATCTCTCCATGACCTGAAAGTGCACTACATACAATTACATCCACATAATGACGTTTGCAACTATTTTACAATGCCAGAAATTTATAACATAAAGCATTTTCGCGTAGTATGGAATTACATTAAGGAAAAAATGCACCAGAGAATTTTGGCATAGAATTCCAGACTTTTAGCAGAAGAATATCTGAATGAATGGGAAGTATTTGTCTCATGTACACTTTAATATATTTTAAAGGATTTATAACAGAATAACATCTGGGATAGAAGTGGGGGATGGCTAAGCTTTTACTCTGTTTCCCATAAAAAGTATTGTCTTTAATTCTTAAAATCTTTCAAAACGATGAGATATCTCCTTTTAGACTGTTGTAATATATCAGATAAACCAGAGATTGTTTATTCCACATATTTATCCATATGGGATCCAGTGTTCTGTAACACATATTGCTAGCAGTGTCAAGAAGGTATATGGCAGAGCATTGAGTCAAAATGGATGGCAGTCATGTCAGTACCTGTGTGGGAAAGTGACTTCACAAATTGAGCATTGTGTATTAGAGGAATTTAATCCTGTCCAGTTCTGACACTAAATTTGTGTTTCAAATTTTTATATTGTTGGCCTACAGGTGAGTTTTTACCAGCCAGGCAGTTAAAAGTAATGCAGGGATTGGTGCCAGTTACTGATGTTACAAGGTCTCAGCACATGTTGGCCTTGTTCTAAGACAGTGTTTCAGTCCCAGTCAGTCTTCAAGTATCTCCAGCAGAAAATGTTTTTAGGATAGACTTCACCTCGTATTGTTGGCTTTGTAATTGAAAGAACTGTTGATCTTAACAAAATTCTCAAAACTAAAGCTATTGTAGGTTGGGGTTACAGTTACTGTTTTTCACACCCCTGAACAATGGCCCCAGGTGAGACACTACAACCTGCAATCATAAATAGATTATTCCCTTTACATATTCCACCCATTTCAGGCCAACATTGCCTCTTGCTTATCAGTGGCAAAGCTGTCAGCAAGACTGGTAGTTTCATTTAAAAGTCAATCTTTAATTTGTTTTTAATTTGCAAGCTACAACTAAATTTGTGTAGAAGATATATTTTGTTTCTCAAGGAAGGTTATTAGCAGGAGCTGCTAGTTATCATTATCTCTTCTTTGCCTGCTGTTTGATATTTCCTGACCTTTACAGACCTGACCAAACACCTCTTCTCTCCACCAGTAACAAATTACACCATAAATAAGGAACATCATAGTTGTTTGAATGGGTTATCTTGTATGTAATAAACTTAAAAAAAAACATATAAAAAAACAAAAATATGTTAAGCCATCAATTTTATGTGATTACATTTTATATTGTTTGTTTTATTAATTTTTTGATGTATAAAAATGAACAAAAGGCACAGTGAAAATTGTACAACAATAAAAAATCACTTTGGATTTTCTTATTGGGGTGCAGGTTTTAGTTTTTAGTTGTTACACTATCAACCTAATGTATGGGAGTGTAATTGGGGGGGGGGGGTGATTAAACAATTTACCTGATTTGATCTAGGATTTAATTTACATCAAAAGTTTAGTATTTAGCTAAAAAATGTGAAAGATTGGTGTGTGTTGGCTTAAGTAACCATAATTAGTTTTAGTAAATCATTCACAAAATAACTTACCAACCCCTAAATATGTTTCACTACTTATCCAAGTGAATGAAGGACCATTCCCAGGATTATTATTGAAACAAAGCAGAGCAGTCCTTGCATTGCATGTTATCTGATGCAGCTTTCCCTCCAGTAAGCTCTAGAGAGGAACAGTAACCTGCGCAGTAATGAAGCACATGAACTCAGATGCTCGGATACAGTATACAAGTATTAGGCAACATAAATGAAGATGCAAAATTAAGGCAAATTTACTTAATATATATTCTCTATGAAAATACTTGACTTTTTGAATAAAGGTCCACTTTACTTGGAGGTATATAATTAACCTGAGGTTTAAAGATGCTGAGATAAAGTGTTAGGGCTGTAGTGTAAGTTGTCACAAGTACATTGTTCCTCTGCAGTTTCATATGGCTTTCATTACACATTTTTTGAATCATCTGTCTTCTCTATCCAAAATCTCTATGGTACTGTCTTTTCAGAATATGCACCTTATTGTCCAGTGTCTGGGCACAGGTGCACTTTCCTTAAAAGTCAATAAAATGATGTGATAATGTGATGTGAGAACTAGACTGTCAGAAATACTGTATTGTATTGTGCAATTATTTTCTGAAATTGGGTTGATTAGATAGCCTAAACTTTTTTAACACCTGGGTGTTCAAAGCCACGTCCATAATGTTGTCACTATTTTTCCATGAAGGCCATGGTGGGTCTAGTTGTAAACCAATACATTAAGATCCCCTCCTACATCAAAGGAATACTATTTAGGCAGCTGTTGTCAGAACCTCTCTAGTAGACAGTACATATAGCGATAAGTTTTAGTTGTTCTTAGGGCTAGTTAGGCAAAAGATTGTTTGGAGGTGAATATGTGACTTTGTGAGTCATTATTGCAACTGGGTCAGATCAAAGTACCTGTGAATATTTTCTTATATGCTTTGGGTCATGTCTTTCAATAATATCTCTCTCTGGCAAAGAAACCATGGTTGCTATTTTGCAATAAAATATAATAAAGTCTTTTTGCTTCTGTATTGCATGTCATTGCAGTCAGATCAAGGGTGATGGTTTGGCAGGGTGTTGTACATAGCTGAAAACAAGAAAGATATGCCGCTTGTGATGCTAAAATAAAGGGGTGGGCCAAGGACAGTAAGGCAGGGGAAGAGAAAACTACATGATGCTGGCATTACTTCTAGGCTTCTTCAGGCTGTATCTGACTGTAGGTTCTAATGCACACTGTGAAAATTGTGTGGTGAAATCATAGTAATCAATTTTACTGAAGAGTTGCCTCTACAACTATTCAAGACAGAAGGTGAGGCTGGAAATCAGCTTTCAGTGTTTCTCCAGCACTATACTTTTTTCACAAAATAAGATACTATATTGGTAATAATGGTAATACGTCTAGTTCTTATATAGTCTCCTCTCATGCTATGTGTGAAGCCTTTGAATACCTTTGTTCAGAACAACTCAAGAATGACACTTGAAGCTCCAGTAACATTTTAATAAAAGAAATATAAACCAAGTTTTCTAAAAGGCAGTAAAACCCTTTTTTATAAAATTTGCTAATGTTTCCCATACTAGCAAAAAAAAAAAAAAAAGAACAATTGAAAAAAATGATATTATGATTATAGCCATGCAGGTTTATTTTAAGTTAGCCATAAACAAAAAGAAAAGTTTTCACACTCATAAAATTTCCCTGAATTCTAACTACTGTATTTTTCGCTCCATAAGGTGCACCCTAAAAGAGGCAGAGGTTACAGCTGCACCACGTGTGTATGTGTGTGACGGCCAGCTCTGTCCTTCCAGTGCAATTCAGCAGGAACACAGAGGACATGGTCAGCAAGACAGCGAGACATTCATGGGGCTGCTCGGTGTAGGGGGACACAGTAGGCAAAGCCTAGACAGAAGGGGGCCAAAATGATAGGACATGCTCCATGTAGGAGGGTAGAGAACCTGCATAATATAATACTGGTTCAGAATATTTTTTTTCTTGTTTTTCTCCTCCAAACCTTGGTCAGGTGCTTCTTATAGTGCAAAAAATACGGTATGTACAAATAACAGTTATAAAGCCAGGATTGCAGATAGGTGTTGCCAGTGCATTTTCCATTGTACCTTTTCTATTTATAAAAAAAAAAATTAAATAGTTAATTTTTCAGTTAGATCTTCAGGAGAGGAAAGCTAGAGACAAGGCCTAATATTTGATTGACAGAAAACTACTTAAGCTTGGGAAGACAGTGCTGTAGTGCAGAAGAGTTTAATAACTTTATGTGAGATGACTTGCTGAGGTAGGGCTTTATGATTAAACAAATCCAATATGAAATATATGGTCTAAAATAGAGAAAGTAAAGGAGTGTCTGTTATGGTTGCGCATTGTACCAGCATTATGTACTGTATTTGATAAGTTCAGTGTTGACCATCTATGATTTGTGCTATAGTATTTCATCCAATATTATTTTTGTAAAGCCCTGGTCCAGCAACAGTACTCACCAGACACCAGTCCTCCAATCTAACACTCACTTTTCATCTATAGCAAGCCCCCACTCAGCCTTGGGAGACTGGTTTGCCAGCACACGGTTGCCCCCAGGACATAGGCTACGTAAACACCTGCAATAATTGTCGTTAGGAAACGAACGACTAATGACAGATCAACGATTGATAATGATTATTTTGAACAATTGTATAGTGCATGATTTTTTACATGCTGTATTGCTGTATGCCACCAATAATGTACACACACTAGATACGATCGTTTGAACGATTCAGGAAGTGACGTGTACCGCAGGACAATGAATGATCACTGAAGGACCGTACACACAATAGATGGTGAACGATCTTCGTTGTGCAATTTTTTTGTTAACGATTACACTTGTCAACAAACATTTTCTTGACAAACAGATAAAAGTAATTTTAGGTTAAGTTTGATGCACAAATTCCAAATATGGTATTGGTTTTGCTAGATTGGCTCTAGTTTTTGAAATAATGACCTCAATAATAACCTCATAGAAAAAAATTAATGAAACATGAAAATTAGGCAAAATTAAACTAGATATGCCTATGTACACAAAATTAATTTTTTGAAATACTTAATGTCAATATATTCTATATTCAGTATATTTACATAACTAATCACAAAAGAAGTAATTGAAAAACTAAGTTTGTATGATTTCCTTTTATGTTTATTATCAGGACAATCACGTGGAAGGCTCCAGCAGTAATTTGCCATCATTTGTCTATCCCATCTGCCCTGATACCTTTCTTCTATCACCTTTATATCTTGATGGAACCTCTCCCCTTGTTCCTCACTGAAATCTCCAAGGTTTTCTGGATATTTTTGCAAATGGCTATGGAGATAGTGTATCTTTAGGCTCATAGTAGCACCCACATTTTTAAAGTTTAAGAGCAAGTTTTGTACTACTTCTTCATAATTTTGTGCTTCATGGTTACCAAAGACGTTCTTGACAACCATGACATAGTTGTGCCAGGCAGAAACTTCAGTATGAGTCATGTAACTTGTGAATTTTGAATCATTTATCAGTTTTCAAATCTGGGGTCCATCAAAGATTCCTGCTTTTAATTTTTCAGTACTCAATCCAGGGAAGAATCTACAAATGTATTTGAAGCAATCACTGTCCTTGTTCAGAGCTCTAACAAATTGCTTCTTTAATCCCAACTTTATGTGTAGTGGAGGGAGAATGATTTTTTCTTTGTCAACCACTGGTTTGTTAATGATGTTCACTGCACCTTTTTTCATGTTTTCCCTTGGAGGCCATGTCACTTTTTTCCAGTGATCCTGCTTTGCTCTACTATTCCACAAGCAGATGAAACATGGGTACTTTGTGTATCCACATTGCTGGCCAAGTAGGAAGTTCACCATTAATAAATCAACACATATCGACCATTGGTGTTCAGGATAGCAAAGCTTTTGTAAGACCATTTTGATATTTTCATATTCTTCTTTAAGTTTTGTTGAGTGATCAATTGGAATTGATGCAAAGCAGTTGCCATTATGCACTAAAACAGATTTCAAACTTCGAGTGGAACTGTCTATAAAAAGCCGCCAGTCTTCTGCTCGGTATTCTGGTACTCCTATATGGGCTAGTAGTCCAGGGATGTTACAACAATACACAAAGTCTCTATCTTCACTGAAATATGGTAGGAGTGTCACTCTCATGTCTCTCTTGTCCTAAAAATCATTATTTTAACCTCCAGTCTCAGACAAATCTTTTCTTTTAGTCTGGATGCTAAAAGTTCAGATATTTGTTTTGACAGACTTAGGTCACGTATTAAATCATTGAGCTCTTCTTGGGAGAACTGCTGGTTCGATTAAACACTTTCTTCATATTCACTTCCACTGCTAACTACTTGATTACACTCCAAACCCTGTATATCCTCCATGTCGGATACAGGAATATCAGGGAGTGTACTGAACACTGGTATGGGAACATCAGCACCATGCGGCACAGGTCATCTTGCTGATTCCAAATCAGGGTACTCCCACTTGTTTTTCTTCTAACAAGTAACCTTTTACATTCACAGCAGAAAAATAACAATCATTATGATGATTTTTGGGCTCTTGCCATACCAGAGATACATCAAATTTCAAACTTTTCAGTTTTCCATTTTTCCACTTTGCTGTGGTAACATTTGCTGTTTACCATTTTGCTGTGGTAACATTTGTTGTTGGTAAAATCGTCTATTCCGATTCCTGTATCACAAGAACTCGAGCCAATTCAATTAAACTAATGTCATTTCTGGATTACACTAAATATATTGAAAAATCCTTGGCAGTGAAATTTTTTTTTTTTTTGAAGTAGAAGTAGAACAACTATGATGGGCAGATTGAAGGTGGGAACAAGTTCCCCCTAAAACCGTAGGTAAACCAATAAATACATTTTCTGATGCTTCTTGAAACATGGCTTGTTCCATGTTTTTCCAGATGGACAGGGTCCCTGTGGGTATAATGAGAAATCAAGTGAATGCACCTTGACACAAAAGGATACACAATTTGGAAGAGAACTATTGTTGGGATTATGTAATGAGAAAACCCAGGAAGCACACCAGAGGAGACCAGTGTTTTTTCCATTCTTTTTTTGTCAGTAACATAAAAGATTTATCTACATCAGGATTTGTAACTTATTTTCCCGAATTTCTTAAATAGGAAATGTCTAAATATTTTCAGAGACAAAAAATCCCATAGAAAGACTCTTCGCTTGAGCAGCATAGTGAAATGCTGTTTTAAACATATTGTTAAAAAATGTCATATTTATCAAACCAGTGTTGCCTTTCCAACAGTGAAATCCATATATCAGCAAATAGGATCTCTTTACATGATATTTATAATTTTACTTTCAGGATTTTCAGTTTGATTAGTAGTTTGTTTCATTGACCACACTTTTGTATCCTTTAAGCAGAGTTAACAACAATAAGAGCATCAGATATCTGGTGTGTAATGGCTTTGGACAGATGTGTTCAGTTGGAAAGAAACACAAACAATCTCTTTATGTTTGAGAGCAGCACAATAAACAGTGCAGCAGAAGATGATGTGCTTCACTGTTTGTATACTTTCCTTTTTAGTAGTGAGCACCATGTAAAAATAACATGAATTTATATTTTTATATAAGTTAAATATATAAATAGAGAATACAAATAACATTAAGGTAGAATGGAGTTCTGCTGTATTGTTTGTATTGGTAGCAAAGGATATTTAACTTAGTTTAAAAAATAAAGGGAATCTCCATGTTGAATATAGCCATTCACTATGCTAAAAAAATGATTTAAACTCCTGTAGTAAATCAACTTTAATGTAAGTCACTAGGAGTTCTCTGTTCTTTTTTTGCAAAAATTGACTCTAAAATGTAATCAGATATTAAGGGACTGATTTATTAAAGCTCTCCATAAGTGAAGCTGGTGATCCAGCAAACCTGGAAAGGATTTCTTCAAAGTAATTTGCTATTTCCTAGCAAATGTTTGGAATACTGGACCAGATCTATTCCATGTTTGTTGGATCAATGAGCTTCACTGATGAAAGTGTATTCTCCCCAGTCTTGGAGCTTTAATAAATCAGGCCTGTAGTCATGTATCTGCATACATGCATGCATGTACACTGCATTGTTGACTTTTTCAACAAATTTAAACCAGCAAACATAAAATGAATACAAAGAGCTCTGTTTATAAAACAGGGAATCTGGCATTCCCTCAAACATTAACTCATGCATCTTCCAGGTCTATGTGTTTCAATGGCAGTAATTGATTCCCATCAGGGAATGTTTGAGGGAATGTCAGATTCCCTGTTCTATAAAGCCCAAAGGTAATTTCCACTTTGAATGATTTATTCATCAAAATTATCAGTAGATGTGATAATATATTAATATAATAAAGGAATAAGTACAACTTTGCCCTTTTAGCTGCACTCTCTAGCACAATATACTTCTCGTACACACATTACATAACTTGCCACCAGTGTCTGACAATAATTACAATGAGGTAATTCTTTTAACTGCTCCTCATCCAAGAAATGTCTTCATATACAAAATATAAGAGGGTTTTCTTCCATGATGATGCAATTTTAAATATCCTATACCATTTTATGCGGAATCATTATTATGTGGAAAGTTTCTGTACATACTGTAGTTCTTTTCTGCATAGGACAGCAAAGGTTTTTTGTAATGCTGCTGTGTTTTTTAACAAACACAAAAACAGTATAGTGCAACTTGCATTGCTGGGAATATCAGCCAAAATTTTCCATTAGCCCTGCCCATAAATAAGATTAAATGGTATTTTGAAATTATTAATCAAATTAGTTCCCAATTTTTGATTATTATTTTGGAAAAAATTTTGGTGTTGGGGTGCATTGTATTATATTCCAGACATTATGTTGTGTAAATTTATCATCATTCATTTAGTTTTTGCAGTGAAGTGGATCATACAAAATTGATTGTCTTCAGCAATATTTTTTGAATCATTTTCTAATAGTAATCTCCTTGGTTCCGTTGGGAATCCTCATAAACAGGGTGAGATGGATTCCCAGTTCCATTGACATTATTTACTAATGGAATCTAGTAGTTTAGGTGTTTAGGGCTATTTTAGGCCGTACACGGCAGCATTCTGCCATCAGATTGCTCTTTCAGCCCTTTACTAGTTGTATGTGTTAATAGTCCCTAAAATTAACCCGAATTCTCCCACCATTTACTTCAATGGTATTCGAATTCGGCATTAGATCACCTGAACAGTATCTCACTATTCGATCGAATAGCTGTCAAATCAAATAGCGAAATATTCGACAAACATTAATTCTCATGGCTCCATTTATAAATGCAGCCACGATACTCCTCCTCTCAGAGTGAGTCATGCGGCTTGCGTTTAAGAATGAACGCAGCTAAGGGAAAAATCATAGGAATTTTCCCAAGGTGCCTTCATTCATGAGCAGCCAGCCGTGAGACTCACACTGTGATAGAGAAACTCTATCCAGGAACAAATAGGACAGGACCTGCAAGACCATTTGCTGTTGCTGCCCTGTAGTATGTGTTCCTGGATAGAGTTTCTCTATCCAGCAACACAGGACTCCTGGAGAAACTCTATCGAAGAACACATACAACTAGTAAAGGGCTGCAAGAGCAATCAGGGGAGCGGAGCTGACAGCTCTGCCCCCCTGATTGGTCTTGCAGGTCCCAAAAATTCGGTCTCGCCGGCTGGATTTACAAAGGCCGCTCTCGCCTACATGTTTGGTAAGAGAGAACAGCCCAATTCGGAGACCGAATTTAATAAATTTGCTTGCTCATCCCTAGTCAGAGCTATATTTGGTGATCACTAGGAAAGGCATGGAGACCTTTCATCCAAACTTGCTATGTTCCACCATCACTAGGAAACGCATCAACATATTTGAAACAAACGTTGCTTAACACTGTAGCTTTATTTGATTCATTTTCCTATATAATATAACATATGCCATAAATAAATGCCCGGGCAACGCTGGGTAATCAGCTAGTATATATATATATATATATATATATATATATATATATATATATATACAAAATCAGAAAATAGTAAATGCACTTTCAAGATCAAAATGATAGCAGCTACATTTTTACACCTTCTAAAAGTTGCATTGCAACATTAACTGCTGAGGAAAATAAAATATTTGATTCATACACTGATGTTATTTTAATGTAATAGTGTATAGTCCTTAGCTGTTTCCATAGCTTAAAATATAATTACTATGTTCTTGATCAAAATGGTGCACTCTTCATTTCCATTTAGCGATCTGTGCTCAGATGCATCAAGAGATGAAAATGCAGCTCACTCTCCCACGAGAATGCTAGTTATCATTACTCTTACAATACTGCTCAGGCTGCGTTCATTTCATGGTAATGTGCTGTTTATCACCAGCTTTTGTGACATGCTAAAAGGTCCTGCCACACAGCCAGAGACTTATGGGATGTAAACTCAGAGGTCTCAGCAGTGGTTTTCCTGCTTCACATTACAGTTTTCATCTTCTCTCTTCTTTTGTGCTAAAGCCTACCTCAGGCACTTTCCTTCTAGGGGAATCCAAAGGGAGCAGCTGTTGTGAAAGATTTCATTTCCTCCCATGGTTGTTCATTTCTGCGGCTTCCATTGCCTTCTGCCCTCCCTCCGACATGTCTTTATGCAGATGAACTTTTTTACTGGGACTCACTCATACATCTTATTCATAATAAGAAAGCATATGTTAAAAAGAGCAGCCCAATGAGCTGTGAGATTCCAGTTGTGTGGCTGATAATTCTGCTATATCATTATTTAAAGGTTTTCTTCTTTTAATTTTACCTTCTCCTATACAATGCTGCCTCCACTGAAAACATATTGTGCCTAATTTTATGTGTTTCAGAAAAACAACGGCCAAACTTTAATCTAGTTTAAAGACAAAAGTTTACTTTTGTTTAAGAATAATAAAGCTCACAAGAAAAGCAAACAGTATTCTCAGTTTATCATTCCTGTATATGGCACAACATTTAGATGTTACAGATGTCACCTATTCAATCACTAAACAATAACAATTTTTTTCTGTGAATTTTCTATGAAAATACTAGATGGTATTAACTTTTGCACACACAGATTTTCCAAAATATTTAAATAGAAATGGGTTTGTTCCTTTACCAAATGTGGTCCTAGATCTACAAGGGCAAAGTTAGAGCAATCATGAGCAAAAATATTATCACCTAAGCATGATCCCTCCTCATAATGATTTCTTTCAGCCATATACTGTATGTGCCTTAGCACAATGAGGTACATTCGACGCATACACATTAGTGATATCTATGGAGACCTCAATTATCTATATACTTCACTAATCCTATAAACATCATTGTACATCCTGAGATGGATCTGGCAGAATTAGGTACTAAAGTGAACATCATTAAAATGACAGCTGCTAACACCATTTTTACCTTCGTAAAGCTGAACATTAGACAAATGAAGGTAACTTACATATATCTGATCTGCCTATTAAAGGATTTGATATTCTGTACATATACAACTGTATATGATAATTGTCATTTGTTTTCAACAGTTCTTTCTCTGCGTAGTGATCATATTTTTTGAGGACTTTGAAGGTTGACTAACACTCTTGAAAGAATATTGACAAACAGCTTTTCTTTCCTGATAACTGTTTTTTATTCTCGCATCTTCAAAATGTTTATATACCCTTTAAAATTATTGTATTACTCTAAACAGAAGTCAATATCTTAAAAAAGATCAAAGGCATGGGATGTACTTTAGGTGAAAATGATTACTGAGAATCAAATGCATTACAGAATATAGATTAGTAGAACATTTTAAATGAAAGATGACTGCCCACAATATAATAACTTTTTGAAAGATTCTGTAAGACAGCTTTAATTGAACTAAAAATTGGAACTTTTTATTTTAGAATATTATGTATATATATATTCCTATGTAAGCAATTTACAGTGTAAGCATTCATTTTACATTTTTCTTCCTTCCTTCTTCTTTCCCGTGCAAACTGGACAGCAGGTGTGGCAATCTTCTTCCAGCTTCTTCTTACGCCACCCAATCTCGCACTGCACAGGTGTGAGGTCAAGTGACGTGTCTTCCTGAAAATGTAAAAAAAAACTGCTGATCTCATGGCGCGTGCGTGGGATTGGCACTTTTTTTTTATTTCAGGAAAGCCCCTTCTGCACATGCCCGAGTTGTGAAAAAGAAGCAGCCTGCAGCCTCCTGAGATATGTGACTGATGTATCCCAGGAGGCTGCAGGTTTCCTCTTCAGTTTTTACCATTGTGGTAAAGTAAAGGAGTCCTCCCCCCAAAAAAAACATTTTTTTTTTTTAAATCACACACTTTATTTTACTATATTAAAGAGTTAGCTACCCATTTATATAATATAAATGTGGTGTTACGTCGGCTTTAAATGTATTTTTAATGTAAGTACCTGAACTTGGTGTCAGCCTTTTGCAGTGCCTGTATTTGCAGGGATGAAGTAAAAAAGACAGTAGAAGCCAGTTCCCGTTCTGACAAAAGGCTCAGTAAAACCAGGGCTCAGAAAAAAGTGGACATAATTATGCTGAGAACATTTAGTGGCAGAAAAAAGCACTTTGGGGGAGATTTCTAAATGGATAAATATTGCAGCAAAAGCCGTTTTTTTAGTTTATCTTTATTGGGCTATTCATTTTTTTAATTGCTATGGCTGGAATTATACTTTAAGGGTGGCGGCAAATGTCCTGAAATTGCAGCATGTAGCATATTCTGTTAAACTGGACTGCACACAAATAGTAAAGCTCAGAAAATTGTGCTAGTGTAAATGAATCCAGATAATGGAACTGACACTGTAATACAATTGTTGAAGACAATATTCCTTATCTCTTTGTTTCCTGTGTTCTACCCAACCCATCATTAGGTGAAGTGAGTCTTCAGTCTCCACCTGCATTATCTACAAGGTAGAGTTGGGAGGTGGTGGGTATGCAGCCGAGTGGAGGAACATTAGTTTCTTTACTCAGCTGCTGCCTTTGCAGAGTCTATGGGTGGAGGGATCTGCCTGACAGTCTGTGCAAAGTCCAAACAGCAGGAGGAGGACGTCAGAGGGAGAGTGCAGCACCAGCATGGGACACAAGTAAGTTTATTGGGGCCCAGTACTACCAGGGAAGTTTCCTGTTGGGGGATGGGAGAGTCTATCTGTGGGAGGAGTTTGTATCAGATGAAAATCTGTCACTGGGATGGTTTCTATATTGGGGGAAATCTGTCAACTGGGGGGGGAGGGGTGTCAGTACTGGGAGGGTCTTTACTGGAGGGGAGTGTATCACTGAGATTTGGGAAAATCTGTCTCCAGAGGAGAGTCTTGTCACTTGGGGAGGGCTCTTTACTGTGGGAGAGTCTATTACTTTGGGTGAGTCTATATTGGGGAAATATGTCACCGGACTGAGTTTGTCTTTTGGGGGTTCTGTATTGGGAGGGTCTGTACTGGGGAAGAGTCTGTCACTGTAAATTTGTATAGGTGGAGAAATCTGTCACTTAGAGGGAGTCTGTAGGTGGGTAGAGTCTGTCACCAGGTGGAGGAGTCTGTACTGGGGTTATTGGCAATAATGTGTACTATGTGTAAAGTCAGTCACTGGGGGGCCTGTATTAGAAGGATTCTGTCACTGGGGGGGAATCAGTACTGGTAGGGGCAGTCTGTTACTGAGGGGAGGGTCTGTACTAGGGTGGAGTCTGGTCCTGGGAGGAGCCTGTACTGGAGGGGGTCAGCACCACGTGTCTGAACTGATTCCTGTCAGTGGGGTTTGTCACTGAGGCCTGTCACTGGGTCAGAGTTTGGGCTTTTTCAGACTTCTGGTTGACTGCAGAATTGTACTGCAGGCTACAGTGTGCTCCAAATCGTTCCAGTTACTCATACTGTATGCCACAACAGATAATTGCTATTGATACACTTATATTTAAAATCATATTTTATGTTATAACTTTACCAATCAGCAAAACAAATTGGTAATAATACAACAAAAATAATTATGTAGTTGGCATGACTATGCTCCCTAACAATGTCCCTGCTATACATATGCAGAAACAGACATTGTTTATCCCTGATGGAGAGCACATCTCTTGTTACTTCTGGTGCAGTCGCAGTGAGAGCTCCCACTCACTAAATCACTAAAACATCTTTTATTAGTCAATCACTAGCCATTCACAAAATACAAAGCAAGCTATAATTGGTGAAGCATAGAAGGTGTATATGTCAATCACTGTTGCAAAGATGGAAGTATAGTGGAGCTGTGCTGTTTCTTGAGTTTGGAAAGTGGGGCGGGGGGGTTAAAACTATCTACTGTCTGTTCCTTCATATGCTTAGTGACAGGGACAGTTAATATATGTGTATGCATGGGGGGTGTGTATCATTGGAAATATTTTTTTTTAATTTCGTACTATTACCAATATGTGTTTTAATTGAATTTAACAGTTAAACATACTGTTTTAGTGTTACAAATTACAATGCAAATACTAATAGTAGGTTGCACATCATTTATTATAAAACAATATGCATTTCTCATTTCCTCAATGGGATTCAATCTGTAATGGAACCTGCAGAGCTACTTGGTGCTTGCATGCCATTACATTTAACAAATGCATTTCACCTTACAATTAGATCTAAGCAACGTGTTGCTCAATACTGTCTCGCTGTGAAATTCATCATTAGATTATAACTAATTATTGGGAAAATTTTCAATCATTAGCATTTTCTGGCAAGAAAAAATATAATGAGCAATTCAATTAGAAATAAAATCACAAATTCAAATTGCAGTTATTAAAAAATCTTGCATGAAGTTATTAACACATTTGCCAGCAATTATAAATACAAACAAAATCAAAAGATTTAAGATTCTTATAAAGAGCTAATTGGACATTTAATTACATAAATATCTTCATGTTTTCATAATTTAGCACTTTTTATTGCTGTTTATGTCTAAAAAAACACAGTATGCTTAATATGCATCTATGATATTAATGGTCTCTCGCATTTACATTATTTATGCACACACGTATAATATCAGAGATTCTGCAAAATGATGCCTATATGTTTTAGTCTATATACTTCAACGGCAGAGACTACAGTCTAGTATTCTGTGCTCTCAACCTACTGAAATGATCAGTGCAAAAGGTGCACGTTCCTACTATATGAAAACAACCTAATAATTACATCTCATTGGAGAAATGTAAATATTGTATGATAACTTTAATAAATACATTCATGTACAGAGTGAATGTTTAGAAACATTGACTACACAGTCATAACTTTCTCAGTTGCCTATTCAGTCATTTGGTTTATAAAATTTAATGAATTATAATAAACTATTGCCCACGACCTACAGAGAACAATCACTGTAAGTCTTATTCAGTAGAATTCCCTACAACCGCAGCTACTCTTCAGTAATCACAAGAGATGAGCTCCAGTCCCGCAATAAGCATGCATACTTACCCAATACCCATGTCCAAGTATGTTTCTTTATCTGTCTTTGCTGTAGTTTTCCATGCATCTCTGCCATCCTTGCACTTTCCTGGTGTTCTGTGTGTTAGTTTGTCACTTTAAGTCTCAGACCTATAGAGAAAGAATCACATGAAAAGCCCAGTTCTCCTGTCACAGCCAGCCTCAGCTCCATCCTATGCTTGTCACCGCTCAGCCTTCTGCTCCACAATGGCTTGTTTTGTCAATAACCATTTATTTGTTGATGGAAAAGTAGGAACCATTACATCTGACCTCCCTGTTTCATCAATTATGGATAGATTATTGGATGTGAACATCTGCAGAAGCTCGCTGCTGAACTCACCTCCTGGCTGGGATTAGATAAAGTATTAAACTGTTGTTTATTGTCAGGCCAAAACTCTACTGGGAAGTCAGGGAATTCCAGCTTGCGGAAAGCCCTATCAGCAGGCACCTAACATTGTTTAGTATTGCTACTGTTTCCCTCTAGATCTTGGCCATCTATTATTTACACTTATTACTAGTTGTTATGACATAGTTGATAAAAGCTCTTGGCAGGAATCACATTTCCCGTCTTTGTCACATCTGTCAGTATGAAGGAAAACCTAGATTTTCCTGAGCCTGTCTGGTTTTGGGAAAGTATAGAAGCACTCTACCTCCACAGAAAGATTTTGACTCTCAGTAAATATATGTTCCTCTAAATACTACTTAATATACGAAATCTGTTGTGCACCCAGAGCTGGTTGTAGTGAGGATGGCTTGATAAATTGCTCTAGACAGATTTATGTTTTCAATGCGAGAGATGGTCAGAAAGCAAATAAATAATACATTGAGCTTCCCAGTATTAGTTTTTCTGTGATTTCCCATGTATATTCGGTGTCATTTTCTGGAAATGCATAACAAAACATAGATTTCTACTTCCTTGGGATTATTGTATTTGTTACATTCATATGACACACTTTGTATTTGCTATATGTCTGTGCTGATATTAGAAGCATGTATATACATTTTTTCATAAATGCAGGTTGATAAAAGTAAGTGAGAAAAATTTAAACTGTTGTATTGCAGAAATGTATCTTTTATGACAGTGAGTATTTATTTTATTCTGCTAGCACTTTGAAATGTTATACATTGAGTAAAACCACACTTCCTAGCCACTATATTTACCTTTCAAAAATATGGATATTTATGTTATAGGACAAATACTTTTCCACACAGAGATTACAAACAAGGGGTTCTGTAAAAAAAATAACCATAACGACATATGTCAAATAACGACATTTATGTGTGTAGTGATATTATAGGAATGCTTGGTTTTTGTAAATGAGTTGTCCTTTTTTGTAAATAACAAAAGCATTCCTTGACTTAGATCAAGTTTTTTCAACCAGGGTTCCTCCAGAGGTTGTTAGGGGTTCCTTGAGCAATTAGCAATTTTTGCTTCTTAGGTCAATTTAAGTGACAACATTAATCATTTTTGCTTTCTGTAAGAGTGGCCCACTGGTCAGCAAAGTAAAAGGTATTCTTCCTACTGCCCATCTTGCTAATTTACTGTGAGCAGTGAATATAGTAATAATAGAAAGGGTCCACTGAAGATTTGAAAGTAATTTTAAGGTTTCTACCATGTTAAAAAGGTTAAGAAAGGCTGATGTTTGTAGGCATGTCATCTGTTCTCCAAGTGATATTCTACAATGCCAGTCATGCCCATTAGCATGTCCAAAGGGACCTTCCACTTTTTCAGGTAAAAATATAACCCACACTTTTAACAACATTACTGAAATTAACCACCTGGGCATTACACTGATGTCTAGATTTCTGTTCCAAAAGCGTTACACTGTTTTTCATGAAATTTTGTTTTTTAAATTGTAGACCTGTAACTTACAGAAATATGTCCGAACAGGGTTCTAGTAGATATCATGAATATAAAAAATGTTTGAAACACACAATCATGTAAAAAAAAAAAAATTACTTTTAATAAAATTAAATAAAAGACACAAAAATCAGCTTAAACAAGAATACATAAATAAATGAAAAATACTGAAAATACGATAATTCGGTATACTGTATAGTAATATATTTTTCTAAAACACCTCCCTAGTGTCCGTCACATACCTATAGACAAAACCACATAAATATATTTTCTATTATTTTGTATTGGATTGGGTACAGGACTTTGTATTCAATCCAATACAAAATGACAGTTTGGATTTACGAGTTATGTGCTCTGTAATTATTTGAATTATTTTGTATTCGATTGCATACAGGAGTTTGTATTCAATCCAATACAAAATGTGTTTGAATGACTTTGAATTTGAATTTCCCGCACACGCGCCGACGTCATCGTACGCGCCGACGTACACGCTACGGAGGAAGAAGAAGCCGGCCGGCTTCTTCTTCTGCGCCGGCCGGCTTTTTCCCGGAAAGGGCATCCGATGCTGTAGGACGACGCTTGAGATCAACGCTGGAGGACGACGCTGGATCGCAGTGGGACCAGGTAAGTGATCGATAAACCCAAACTTTTCTCACTGTATTTTCATACAGTGAGAAAAGTTCGGGGTTATCGATAATTGTAATTATTTTAACCCCAAACCAAGGTCGGGGTTATCGCTCAGGTGGTTAATAAACAATGAAGCATTTTTCAGACTGTTGTAGTAAAAAGGATGCTTCCTCCAAGGGCTGCTACTCATTCTTATTGACATCTATGTCCTAATGAAAGCCTATAGTTTGCAATTGGTTGAGTGTGACTAACTCCACAGAAGTATCAGTGCTGTGAAAATGATGATGGTTTATTAGACAATGTACAGTAAGGCTTTGTGTACCTCTGTAAATCATTTTGTGTAATGTAATTCACAAACAAATAAAAAATTAAAATTTCCCTCACTTTACATTTGCTGAGGCAGATCCAGCTACAGAAGAATGTAAAAGCATATCGTAAAGCATATCTAAACTCAAAAACACATATTTTGTATATTGCAGCTTACTAGCCCTTAAATGTGTTGGTTGTGTTTTTAAGTCTTTAAAACATAGAAGGGAAAAAAATACTTGGAGGGCTGATTTCAGTTCAGTTAACAGAAAGTTTCAAGAGCACTAGAATGCAAAATCAGCAGAAATGGTAACAGGTAATAAATGCCATCATCACATCTTAGGACTGGTGAACTGCAATAAATTACAATTTTTTCATGGGTTTATTTCATTCAAATGGTTTCCTTTGTAATAAGAAGCTTTGGACACATAATAACAATTTTTTTTATGAATCAGCTACATGTAAAAGTAATGCATTGGTTTTATGCTTTTCAGTGAGTACAGTAATATTAATGATAATCTTTGTGGTTTCATGAGGAATAGGTCATGCCATAATACCCTCATTAGCTGCTTTGAGGAATTAAGCTGAAATTTTGATCAAGGTAGAGCAGAAGATATGACCTACTTAGTCTATGCATAAGCTTTGATGCACTGGAATACAGCATATAGAGCTGCCGGTTTAAGTGTAGGCAGCAAAGTGCGGTCATTAATAATATGATTATATTATTCAGATCGTTCTGGTATCTTAAGTGAATTAGCATACAGTTCAGCATTAACATGCAGTGTAAAAACCAGGAATAGCCACTAGCAGAACATTTTGTATTATTGTGATGAACTAGAGTAGGCCTTTATGTGGTACAATACCTTATGTGTACATCTCATGGGAACCCTTCTATTCCAGAGATAATTACATTTTATTGTTCATGGGTTATGCGATTAAAATGCCCAGTGGCAAAGAAAATGAAGCTATTGAGCCTTCTAGTAATGGTCATACTACCAGGTACTGGCTAAAATGAAAAAAAAGTCAGTAAATCACAGCTGCAATGTTGTAAAAAAAAGTGTCTGTCAGTAACTTTAAAGATCTGATATTTTTTTCTGTAACTAAAAATATTTTTGACAAAAAAAAATAGTGGTACTCATAGACTTGAGATGAGACGTTTACTGTCTGTGATATTAACAGGCCCAGACAGTCATCATTTTATCCAGAAGATATCTTGTGGGTAAAAAGGGGATGGAGGCTGGTAGGTTGGCCATTTTCTCTACATTACATTTTGTATCTCTATTTTAAACTTTCTGTTTTTACTATTATCTGTACTCTGCCCCTTTTTAAACATTGTGTGTTTTGCCCAATGCTTTGTTAAATAACTTATGTCCAGAGATGAAGCTGAGCTGCATGTTTCTGAAACATTAGCATTCGAAGGAACAATTAGTGCAACAAAGAGATTCAAGAGTTATTGCAAATTCTTGCCTAACAATCAGAAACCTAGGCCCACAGGTCTGGATCCTCCTGGTCACCTTACCTAAAACCATGAACACAACTCTGCTCATCATTTTGCAAGTTCTCTTTAACTGTTATAGTGGTATCTTAAATTTCACAGCAGGAGCACCAGGAAAAAAGGAAGTTTTTAGAATGAGCTGCAATATTACAAATATCCCAGGGGCCATAGAAGATGAAATTCCGGTATTGCGGACATAAACGAGTACAATAAAATCCATAGTTTGGGGGCCACTGTTTTCTGGGTGGGTTGTGGCAACTAGCCTCACTGTGTTCAATTTGGGGGACTTCTGTCTCCAAAATAGACCTCCTCAGAATTTAGCTTTGCTCTTCCTAATGTAAGGTTAATGAACAGAAAAATGATGCATCCTAATAAGGATAGGATTTATTGTGTATCTGAGAACCCAAATGGAGAGATCTTCCTGTCCAATCTCTCAGGTTTTTAGGGGGGTGATTCAACTGACTGGCATCTAGCTAAAACTGTGTAAATATGGTACCCGTGTCTATAAGGTAAGTATAGACATTTGGGCCCAATAGTCATACTAGACCTGGTAAACATGTAGGGAATTAATCTTACTGTTTGGTTAATTTTGAGCCTTGGGTTAAAAGGGAGGTTAAAATATCTAGTGTGACTTATGATCTTGAGTGGCCGACTTATGATCTTGAGTGGTCTGTCTCCAAAAAGGACTAGGCACCAGTACCAGGGATAATATCTGGTTATTCTGGTTATGTGAAAGTATTTCTCTTTCTCCTTTGTAACAGTACACGGAACACTGGGAATTTTAGTACCGGCTAAAATATAGGTGGGAGCAGCAAGAAAGTGCTGGAAAGGGGAGTTTAAAGGATATTATTTTTTAAAAACTAGTATTTTTAGTGGTGCTTTTTCAAAAATAGAACACTTTTGTAATGCTTTTTTTTATTAGTAAGCTGCTTTACTTTGATTTATTAATGGTCAAACAAAACAAAAAAAAAAACATTTTTTTATTTGTTCCCCTTTCTGAAGTGCTAATTTATTGCCAAATTTCACGTTGATATCAGTCTAACTGAGCACAAACAGATTGTGTTTGTTTGCAGTAGAGGCTTTTTGCCTTCCATAGAGATTTTGCCCTCCATAAAAATGTCTGTAATTTCAATACCTTTGTTGTGTGCTTTGTTGAAAATGAATTTCTGCAAAATGTATATAACTAGAGAGATAAATAATGGCTTTTTGAAGCGTTTTACTACTTGTTTAGATTATGTAAATACTTTTATACTTGGTATAAAGATACTTACTTTTAAGTTTTTACAGTGTAGCCACGGATTCACCTTAAGAGGTTATGGAGTACTTTATCTATCAATAAATCACATACAATATAGATGAATAAGGGTTTTTGATCTGCACAACATGGTAAGACATTTATATCCAATTTGGGGGTTATGGTAATGAATGTACACATGCCAAAAGTACATTAGACAAAACTATCTTTGCCTGAGGTTATTTTGCAAACACTGGCTTTTTATGTAGTAGTATTTCCAAAGTAATGTTTAAAACACTGCTGTGGAGTTAAAGCAAATGTTTTAAAATCAAATAACAGTACCATATATAATGCAAACATAAATTTAGGCTTTAAAAGATATGTGAAGTCAGTAGTTTGGGTACCATTAGCTCCCACTCAGGAATAATATTTTAGTAGTCATAATTAAATACCAGACAATACAAAATGCATTTCATCAAATTTTTGGCAGAAGGCGCACAGAAAATCAGTATATTATTTGATATATTCACAGAAATATTCAGTGTCAAATAATATCTGCTATCGCAGTCACCTACCTCTGTCTCCAATTTCTTCCAGAGCTTCAGAGGCTCAGCAGGTTCCCCAGTCCATTTCAGCAGCATATGTCAGAAGTCATTAGCTGGGGATCGCTTTGACTAATGTTCCAGTTGATTGTATGAATCCTACTCTAGAGCTGTAAATGAGGCAGAAGCACTCTTACTGCTCACAAACTGTGAAATAACTGAGTGCATTTAGATTGCCAGAAATCAAAGAAATGTATTTCCAATAAAATCTTATAGGGTTTCTTCTCCAGAGTCAAGCAGGTAGTGGAAATTAATTTGCTAAATTATACTTCTAGTTGAAGCTAACTGAGTACATTTACCAAACTGTGTTTACAAGGCCAGTGTTAATTCTATTAATACTACGTTTACTGCTTGCCAGTTCAGTAAATAAGCCATACACTGCAAATAGACCAATTAACAAACATATAAAGGCTTGTAAAACATGTACATTTTCATTGCTTTTACAGTAAAGATTTCAGTAATGTCACCATAATTATCTTTACTGGTACAAATGTCAGAACTAGTATTTTAAATTTTCAGTTTTTTTTAGATTTTAGATTTTAATCTTATGAAATGCATTTACAAAAAATGTCTCCTGTCTATTAATCAAGAAAAGGAATAATTCCTTTCTCACAAATATCTAACTGACATTGGCAGTCTCATCTGAAAACCTGGGATGAATGAAGATTAGCATATCTTTGCTAATCTGTATCTCATAATACTACTAAACAAAAGTATTTTCTTTGTACATGATTGGATATATAAATTGAACACAGCTACTTCTAAGCAGTTAGAAAAAGAAGCACAAGTTTTGAACATCCCCCCTGGCACTAATCGATCCTTTTATAAAAATTGAAAAACGATGGTACAACTGTCTTTAACACTGTCTGTGTTAACACTTAGTTGATCATGCAAAAAATGGCTTGTGGTGTGTTTTAATACATTATACCATTTTTTTGATTTTACAGAGAGAACCATGCAAATTGCATTTGAGGAATGTAGTAACATAAAAGTTTGTAAGAATAAAACAATGTCAGTTCACATAAAAATAGCATAATAAATGTTAATATATTATTGTTTGTTATTGTTAGGTTGGCTGCAGGCACTTTTAATGTTCTTGGTGACACATGCCCTACAACAAAAGCCACCAGTGGACATGCAATTTTTGTTATTGCATTATCCAGAAGAGAAAGGTTCAATAAAAGAGATTTTGTATAGTGCACACATGTGCTCTAAAAATGTTGTGATGCAAGGCACATGTACATATGTATACATATCTGTTTTTTTTTAAACATCAGTTCAATCGTCCTGAGCAGACATATAATCTTTAAATGTTTGCCACTGCAATAATCTTAAAAAATGTAAGGGTATTATTTCTATCATCATAATATAATATTTTTCTTTTACAGTTTCTAAATACGTATTTGGAAATCTCCAAAGAGCTTGGAGATAATGTTGGCCTTGGAAAAGCTTATGAAGCAATAGCAAAGGCTCTGGAAAGGTAAGTTAGCACTCCAATGTCTTGCTGTCACTGTCAATTCATTCAGCTGTGAAAGACTTCAATTGCTAGATATCTGTCACTTCCCATTTACTGGCTCTTTACATCCTAAGCACTGCCCTTCTCGAATGACCCTTTCAATCTAAATTATTTGAAACAAATACAGTTTAAAAGGGCAGCATGAGACAGCATCAAAGCTTTTTTTATCCTCTGCTCTTACTGTGTTGCTGTACACTTGTAATAAAACACTGATATAAAAGAAAACATTGTGCATGCTATATTCACTATATATAAAATACATACATCAATTAATTAAAGTTTGCTGGAAAAGGTGGCTGCAAAACAAAATTTCCCAAAGAAATCTCAGTTTTTTACACACAGAATAATACAAATTACATTTATTTGCTTTGTTATTCTAAGTAAGAACAAAGTTATTGCCAGATATTATAAAAGTAAGTGAGCTGAAATAGTTAACTACAAAAAAAAACATTTGTTTTATTATTTAGTATAATGAGGTGTTTAGTATATTTATTTATTTATGTTAGTATATATTATATGCAATATAAGGAAAAGTAATCTGCATATTAGTAAAGTGCCTTTATTCTTTTTACAATTAAAACCTCATTGAAACTTTATTTGTCTTGCAAAAATCTTTGTAAGTTGACTTTTTTACATACAAAATGCCACAACAATCTATTGTTGATGGAGGCCAGTGGGCATGGGGACACCCCTATCCACCCCCTGCACCCAAATACAACCGTAATAGCTGGATACGTATATGCCGTTTACCGTTGACTGTCAACAGCTCTATTAGGGCTGCTACCTCTTTTACCCACTGCATATACTCCTGTCCTATGCTCCCCTCCAATGTGTTTTTTTCTTTTCCCTCTTCTTCACTTTTCTACCCCCTAATCTCCTTTAATTGTGTTTTCTCTCTTGGTACTTATTATCTCAACTTTGATTAAAAACATTGGGATTGGTGCCAGGTACATACCGTAGAAAGTAAATTACAGTTTTCTAGCCAAGTTTCTTCATAATGAGGTCTGGTCCTCATTTTCCTTATCATACCTTGTAGCGTCATGATAGCTTTCCCTGTGGTTTAGATCTTCATATATTATCTAGCCTATGATTGGATAATGCAGTCAGGTATCTCACTTCTGACCACTTTCCCTGTTTTAATCAATAAAAAAATTCAGTGAAAATTAAAAACCAACTAGGCTTACTATGGATTATCACACATTTAGAAAATAAAGCTGCAAATGTTGCCTTTTTAACAGAAAAGGTTTTTAACAGACCCCTGCTTAGATTTACCTCTTTACCCATCACATCACTTTGTTCAATTCTGACTGACAATAATGACTGATTGATCAGTGCTTTTTGAGGTCAGATCTGGGGGGAACGAATGCTGTATTATACTGTAAAGTGAGGAGTTGCAGCCAAATGTGGGCTTCTGATTTTGACAAGTTCTTCTCAACCATGATATGGGTGTGCCAATACATAGGAAAATTTCATGATTCAGTGGTCTAATAGAATAATGTTCTCAATTTTAAAAGTATACAGTGCTCATGTTAATTATACACATTCAATATTTACTTACATGAAGAGTATCAAAAACGTAAAAAAAACTTTCTTAAAAATGGTTCTTACTTTAGCAAATAAAGACATGGTGATATTCTAAAATTTTGCAGGAAATAAGATGGCAGTGGCTAGAAGTAATGGGAGGCAGCTGTTCTGCAAAGAAAAGTAGACAGTTGTGGTAAGATGGTTTGGAGAGGCTGGGAGACAGAAGATAATCCCAGAGAATAAGGACTAGGGACTACAGAAATTTTGAATTTACACATAATATAAGGCTCCTCTTTTTTGAACCAAAAAAATTTAAAAAAACAGAGACACTTTACCTATATCAGAGAAACAGATAAAATTAATACTTATCGCTCCAAAAAGAGGAAAAATCTCTTAGCTTTCAGCTAAGCAGTTAATGTTTATATTGTGCATTCTCAGACAACAAGCAAATCATCAGCAGTGGACCTGCCAACACTCTATCACCTTGGTTAGATTTTCAGAACATTATTCTAGAAAATAGGAGAGTATAAGCACATCGGTATTTTCAAAAGCCTGAAAAACAAAAAATGACATGCAATACCAGACTTAAACTTTAAAGTTAGGTTCACTTTAATTCAACATGCATCATTGTAGAAGCATAGAGATGAATCTTTGCAAAATCATAACCAATAGCTCCAAGCTGTCTGGCCTGCAATCAGAGTGTTTTGCAGTAGTTCTGTATTGTGTGTGCCAATATCAGCAGTCTATATCAGGTTTTCCTGATGACCCAAATGCACAGGTAAGACAACCTGGAAAAAGTATACTGGGGGGTCAGGTACATTTGTGTAGGGTTTAACTTTACTGACATCCCTTTCTTCTGCCTATCTGCTAGAATAAACCAAAAACATGCAGTTAGATTACTTGACTTCCTCACAAAAATTGGCCCTAAATTCTGGCAATGACATATGACTATCATAGGGACATTAGATTGTGAGATCTTTAGAGGGACAGTTAGTGACATGACTATGGACTATGGACTAAAGCTTTGCCTAATAGGGTGCCACTTTAATACAAAATAATAGCAAAAATATTTCACATGGAGTGTATTTATTTTAACATTGTCAGCTATTAAAGTAAACCGTCGCATGATAAAAGTACAGTTGGTTCTATTGACAGGGATAATATTATTTTTTCCCTTAAAATAGGCACTTTAAAGTGGGACTAAACCCTCTAAATTGTTTATTCCTCAATCCATAGGTCTCACACAAGTATTCAGGAGTTTATTCAGTTTCAGCAAGTGCAGGGAAGGCTGGGGTTGTCGGGTATATTGGCAACAAAAGCTAAACTGCCCATGCACAGCTCAGCTTTTTAACAATTTCCCACAGTGATCAGACAGGCAGGAGAGATTATTGCAGGAGGGACATCATATGTCCCTTTCTGCAATAATTACCTGCCTGATTTAGCATGTTTAAAAGTAGAATTTCATTTCCCCTTTAATATTAAACTAAATTGTTTGGTTAAGATTTGGTTTTAGAAGTTGCTATAAATAGTTATCTTTTAGGGCTAAAGTGAAGTTGTTTTATATGATTAGGTTAAAGAGATTAAGGCCTACATCTTTAGACTAGGATAGTGGTAAATCTGCATACACACGTTCAATAGTTGTCATTGGAAAGAATCTTTCACAATCCTTAGATTAGCAGGGGTTTACTGATTGATGGTATAACAAATTTTATTTACAATGGATTTCATATTTTATACCAAGTGCCATTCAGCATATCTAAAGTAAGATGAATATAATTGTTGTTTTATGATTAAATTATTTATTGCATATCAAAAGATTTCCCATACACTATTGATTAACTAATCATCAACACAGCGGATGAAACAACGGTTTCAGAAACAATGGTCTTCCAATAATTCTCCACACTGAGTTGACTGTTTATGGATGAATTATTGTACAATAGGGATGACTTCTGTGTACAGATCTCACCCTAGTATATTGAAGAACATGCTTTTTATATGGAAGGTGGAGAGAATGATAAAGTGAAAAAAGGGGGGTAGCTACATATGCATATTTGCCCCTTAAAACATTTACATACTGGATATGTGCACACTATGTGGTCTATAAAATCATGCACAATCATTTGGGATTTTTTTTCAAGTTGTTTTTAATCTTTATAGAATCAAAGTAAAATATTTTTCTTTTTAATTTATTTCACATTTAAATTAATATTAAAAGCAAAATAGTATCATATTGAACATTTTCTATTATTTTTCTTTCCCCTTCTATTATAGAGGTAGCATTTGACTACCATATTCTGAAACACCTTTCGTAAAGGTATCCTCATGCATAAATCAGTTGTTTTAAAACATTTTAACACATCAGGCATTCTTTGTTTTAATAATCTAAACAGCTTTTGTGTATTTACGAAGCTAAAATAGGTCTACCTGGTACAATTTTTTTTCCATTCCAATCAGTTTATCAAAGGGCACCTGAAAGCCTTTTCATTCAACCTTCAATGTCTAAAAATATGTTAGATTGACAGCACTGTACAGTGGATAACCTCCTGCTGATTTGTGCTATAGAGGGAAGATAATATAAAGACAGATACTATACACACACATGGGAATCTTATGCGCATACCACTAACATTAATATAACATATAAGTGTTACCTCATTGACTGGCCATACAAAATGAATTATCATTTATATGCTTCTTAAAATAATATCTGAAAAGTTAGAGCTAGACATAAAGTCCAGCATCCACTTCACCTTAAGCATATAAACTACACTTGGTTGTGGATTTAATCTCCATCCTAGTGTACTTGAGCTGCACATATTAGGGCTAGCTGTCATATATTTATTATTATTTTTACTATTAATAAACAGGATTTATATAGCGCCAACATATTACGTAGTGCTGTACATGAAATAAGTGTAGCAAATGACAGACAGTGACACTAGAGGAGAAGAGGACCTTGCCCCGAGGAGCCTTCAATATTTGACATGGTTTGATATTATTACTGTTACTATATTATTTTAAATATTTTTCGAAAGGTATTTCAATATTGTATTACAGTGTACTACTTACATGTATAATCAGTATTTGCAGATGTCCATGTACCTTAATAAAGGCAGGAGAGATTAAATGCATTGGTTAGAGTTAATTGTCTGAATCTCAGTTTGCTACAGTCAATTAAAGTGTGTGTCTTTGTGACAATTTTATTTGCTGCTAGTCACTGTAATATTTGTGGTTTAGGGGGTTACAGTTAATGGTTAGATATTATAAATAAGTGTTGGTATATAAGTTAGTGTTATGATTGATGAATGGTTAACATTAGAAATACATTAATGTGTTATAATGCTTTAATGGTAGATTGTTCATTTTAAAGGTTATTGTTGAGCCAAGAGTCAATTTACAGAGTAAGATTAAGGGTGGCATTTTAGTGTTAGGAACGAGGTAAGGTGGTAGTGGTAATTGTGGGAGGGGGTTGAGGTAAAGGTAAATTAGGAAAGGATGATAGCCTCTCCAATGTACAAAAGTGCAGGGTGTATTGTGCCTTTTTTTAAGTAATTCTCCAATAATATAGGTGTCCACTCTCCTGGAAATAAACATAATTATTCCACCTATGCAATTGATTAGTCTTGACTATCTGTCCTAAAATCAATTACCCTGAAATTAATTGGATGCACTATTTCAGAGAATTATGTCAGCATGGTTGTACACTGTTGTACTTACCTTAAAATTGAACTTGGTGTCTTTAGAAATACTGCCTGAAATTAGAAGAAATCTATTTATTTTTATACATTTCCCTTCTCACTGATTCCATTTACCTTAATACTTTCATCTGTAACCTCCAAACTTTGAGCACCATCAAGAATCCCCTTTGTGGTAGTTTCATCCCTGCTCTATTTGATTTCTCCATTCTGAGTAAATGATTAAGTTTTCATGCATTGGCTCAACCAAAACCTATGTTCAGTCAACCACATCCTTTATTGATTACTTCTACAGCAAACAGTAGGCCAAGTGTGATATACATAATTGGACAGTTGTCAGGGGATATGGGTGTTTAATGTCCCGTTTGCCCATCTGGAAACTGAAATCACCTTGGTAGACAAATATCCCTAAGCTTTTTCGTTCTTTTCCTTTAGACCACAGAGTCCTGCTCCTCAGAATATATGTTTTTAACTCTCTGAGGTCTGGTTGAATGAATTTGGTGATTATACCCATAATATGCTCCCCAGGCTGCACCTGTGCACTGCATTCGGAGAATTGGGAGAAAAGGAATTAATATTTGTCTAACATCACAGGCTTCTCCTTTATCCTCAGAAAATCCTTTGCTTTTCTTACGTGAGATTGTGTTTGATTTTGTACTACATATGATGTTCCAGTGTTTTATTTGGACAAAGAAATAAGACAGATAGATAACAGGTAGCTTAGATTACTTGTAATATTTGTAGTGATCTAAGCACTAGTTGAATCATTAGTAATATAAATATTATTTAATAATATGAAAACTATTGTGTTCTGATAACTGTATGTAGTAGTTACTTTTTATTATTATATTTATTTATTTCCTATTTCACTTGATTGTATTTCAGTTTGCTTCACATTAATTATGTTGGGGATTAGAACAAACATTAAAGCAGGCAGGGGTGCCTAAGACATTAAAGGCAGGGTAATACCGGTATATATAATAAAAAGAACAACAGTAGCAGCTGTTGCAAGCCTCCAGGCCAACAGGGCACTAAGGCTTGGGAGTTGGTAGTGCCAGACATGTGGGATACATGCCTCACATTTGTTGCTTGGCACGCTAGGCCCCATGGCTGTGACCACTCACCATTATTTTTTCAAAAATTGGGTTATATAATTAAAAAGGTTAAAAACAGTAACTAGTCAGTGCTCAGGTGAACATTTGCTTATATTGCATAACAAGATGCTTATATTGCATAGCAAAGAATGATATATTACCTGATCTGCTTATATACATGTAAAGGTGTCTACATCCTGACTTCCTATGTGTGCCTGTAATAAACAATTAGATTATCATTTCAGTGAGAACATTCTGCAAGACTTCTGTGTGTGGTAGCTAGGGACTATATATTTGTTAATGCTGTATATATATATATATATATATATATATATATATATATATATATATATATATATATATATATATATATATATATATATATATATATATATAAATGTGTGTATATATAATAATAATATATATATATATAATAATATATATATACAATAATATGTATGGACAGTCCTGATATTAGACAGTGCAGGTATCATCAGTATCATCAGTGCAGGCATCATGTGTAATTGCATGCATTTACTGTCCTTGTGAGCGCAGTGGATAATGCATGTATAGAAAAAGGGATGGAAATAGAGGAGCATTATGCTACTGACAAGGACAATATGCTGCTAAGCAGTGAGTATTACTTAAGTATTTAAAGTGTTGGCACATGTCACCATTTCAATTATTTTCACCTCTCAAGAGCACAATGTGTTTGCCTCCGCTGTCTGTTTCTACTTCTAGTACAAATGTACCATTCAATGCTTAATAGCACAATATTTCTATCACTACTGTCTCAGTAAACACCTTTTACACGTATGCCATCAACTTAATACAATGTTACTCTCTTGACCCTACTGTAATTCCCACTGTTTAGCGATATGACCTTGTATATTTTGTCTGTCACAATGTCCAATTGATGCATCATAGGCACTGCTCAGCAGTACATTGTCTTCATCACTGCTGCCTATCAACAATTTATGTGTGTGCTATCCACTGCACAGTCACTGGACAACAGTGCATATACAGAGCGAAGCATATACAGGACAGAGATTACAGACCAAGCAAGGGTAAAAACTGTAGTTATGAAGCAGCAGGTTGCCACAGGTCAAGTGAAATGCTGGCCTTACACTGGTTGATAGGTGCATGAACAGGTAAATAATTGATTTATCACAAATACTGATTGTTTTCCTGATTGCTACTGGTTGACCTTCCCCATTTATAGACTCAGTTGGGAAAGGGAGGTTGTGGCATAGATCAGGCAAAGAGTGGGAATTCTCAATTAAAGTTCAATCTGTATATCGCTCAGTCATCCATTTTCTAATAGATTTGCCTTAGATGTAATGCTTATATGGGTTTTAACATTGAATCTGTTGAAATATTTATCAATGTATGGCCACCAAAAATGCTGCTATTGTAGTCAAGTATGTCCTGAGTGCTGATTAGAGTTGATCACTTAGGTTACTGAAATCTGTAATTTATCCTCTGCAGTAAAATACTATGAAAAAAGTCTTTTTCTGAATACAAGACCTTAATTTTGCCAACATTATTGGATTTTTTTTTTCAGCCAAGGAAAAATAGTGGAAAGCATCAAATACTTGGAAAACTTCATAGAGGTCGCCAAAAGTAGCAATTTATGTCAAAGCTTTGTAGAGACATGTATTTGCCTTGGAGACATTTTCAATGCAAGAGTAAGTATTGATTCTTTCAGTGGTGGATCACGATGAATAATTACCATTTTGTGATATTTATAGTGAAACTCTAGCCCCATGAAAAAAGTCTACATATATATTGCAATTGTTTTAGCATCCCTACATAATATTCTTTACTGATTCTGTCCTGGAACACTTACAACCTTCTTCTATGACCTTGGGGGATTAGTGTAGCAAACCATTCACAAACCATTAGTTTTCCTCACTGGTGACTCATTTACCTAGCACTGGCAGTGGCAATATTTATCTGGAGACTTTATAGAGCTTTGCTAGTGTACAATTGTAAATCTGGTGATAAGTAAATTTAACACATATATACTGGGAAGGAAATTAAAATATTGTTTAGCCTAAAATGTAGGATTTTTAGGATTTTTTTTCTAAATATCACTATATTGATTACTTTGGCATCTCTTGATAAATAAGTGGTAACAAACATTTAAACCTAAAGCTGTTTGACCTTCTAAAGAATTTGTGTTTCTACTCATCCAGTCCTGAGATGTATACAGCTCTTCCCCTCAGCACAATTCTGTTTAAATACATTTAGTGATGTATTGATAATTACAGAACTGTAATTTTTTTTATCTGCCGGAAATTTAACTTTAAAATACTACTTTTAACTAATTGCTTACGATATAAATAGATACTTGAATGTAAACCCCTAAATGTCATTAAAATGTAATTTCGGCTTATACTTTGGTCACCTGTATCTTCCTACTTTTTTTTCACTGTGTCCCCTAACTCCCTGATCCCCCATATGCAGAGCGATGTAGCAGAGAAACATTGAATTATACACATACCAATATTTACTTATCTGCTCTGGCAGCCACACACCAGTCTCTTTCCAATCCAGGAAAAAAAGTTAAAGCCCAATTAAACCTCAAATTAAACAAGAAAAATTCTAATAGTGAAATTATTAATAAGTGAATGCAAACAATAGTGCAAAATAGTAAACCGAATACCTGTTTTATGGTCTAATGTGCTTTACACTACACTACATCTCATTTCCCTTGAATAAGGCCGATGGGAGCATTAATCCTATGACCATGTGACAATCAAATTAAAGAAGAACAGTAAATGCCAGATTGCATTTCCCACCATCCCAATGTTACCACGTGTCTGCATAAAAAGGGGTAAGACTTGTAGTCACGGGAAAGCAGTGGTGAGCAATTATAAGATTTCAGTCTGATAACAGGAAACATTAGGGCATGATAAGTCTTGTAGCTGTACACAACCACATAATGGGTTTTTGAACTTGTAAAGTTTTGTTAAGAGTAACACTTATAATTTATACTAATCAATGTGATTGTTTAGAGAAATTGTTTTCTTTGAATGTGGGTCTAGTGCGGTTTTAATGCATGTTTGAGGAGTAGCTGACAAACCAAAAGATAAAACTGCACTCCTAAAAACAGAATTTTGAGTAGAAGCAGACCATCCTTATAGCAATAGGGAAATAGATACAACCCAACACCTAACTGCAAAGAAAAAGATTTTAGTGTATTTTTTCTCCTAGTTAGTTTTTAATGTGTCTGTTATTTATAGCAGGCACAACTGACATTGCATGCTTTTTGACAACTCCAGCTTGTATGTGTATTTTGCAAGTTATCTACTTGCTGAAGGTAGAGCAGTGTGTGCAACTGCCTGCCATTTGTGCTGTAGAAGTGGTAATGTTGGTGACTCCTTTGTGTCATTTAAATCCCTGTAGGAAAGAACAGCTTTGAAATAGTGCACACACTGCTTTCCTGTTGGTTTAAATGGAAGAGTCACTCTTTGCGGTCTGCTGCTTGACAGCTGGTTAGAGTGTGCTAATTGCCAGTTATGATTATGGCAAGATTAGTCCGTGCTCATGGCATTCTGCTTGCTACAGTTTCCAGCCAGGGAAGATTTCAGGATCATGATCCCAGACTGACTTTTGACACAGTATGGGGGCGGACCTGTGATGTTTAAACCCAAGTGAAAGCAGAAGCAGCGAAAGTTTGTGACATATGGTGTGTGATATGGCTCTTTAAAGGAGCTAAGCTATTTCACCAATTCTCGCTGTTCTCAAGTCCATTAAGATGACCATTGGGGAAAAAAAATCTTTTGATACAAAGAGATAAAAAGGAAAATCTCATTAAGTTAGTCATGGCTGGAATGTCTAGATTATTATAGATTCAGTATATATGAGCAGCACCCTGCAGATAGACTGAGTTTGACAGACCCTTAATACTCCCTGCATCTCACCTGCTATTAAAGATACATTGAGGTTTCCAAGAGCTGTAATAGGATAATTAGTCATTCCGGAATTCATTATCAACTACAGTTCATTTTAACTGATAAACAGCATATAAATGCATAAATAAAAATAAACAAAAAGGCATTAAAAGAACATAAATACAGCAGAAAAGTGTATAATATATTGCTTATGTGCATAATACATTATAATATAAAATATTTTGTAGAGAATAGACATCCAATGACATCCAGTCTAAACTTGTGTCAGTTTGGTTTAAGGACAGAGCAAGACACACAACATCCCTCCACTATCACCAGTTAAGGAGAACAAAAATTAAATGACCATTTTAACATGTTTATTTGTGTATGTGTTTAGTTTTTATACTAATGTATGTTTTGATTTTTTGTATTGATAATGTATAGTAATGACAGTTTAAGAGCAACAAACAATTGGAACCATAACTCATTGGGCCTGATTTATTAAAGCTCTCCAAGGCTGGAGAAGATATACGTTAATCAGTGAAGCTCGGTGATCCAGCAAACCTGGAATAGATCTGGTCCAGGATTGAAAACATTTGCAAATTTCTTTAAGAAATCCATCTCCAGCTTTGGAGAGCTTTAATAATTCAGGCCCATAGCGTCAAATAGGAATTAAGCACCTTAGAGTGGGTAGGTAATACATTATTTTTAGATAGCTGCTGTGTAATTTGTGTATTAAGGCAGGTTTAAAGAGTGCACACCATTAAGGGCGCTATCACAAGTATTTAATTAGATTCAGTTTTTTCCACTATAACCTAACAAAAAATATGAAAATCATTGCATGTTTCACAATAAAGTTGCTGCATTGTGTTCAGATTTACACCTAACTACAATGACAAAACTGGGCCTTTGTGCTTTATGTTTCATGCATATAACTACTGACAGCTTCAGTTCTCTTTGTGTCCTTCTATCTCTTGCTATGTTACTAGATCTTTCAAGGGGAATCAGGGCTTATTCTTTATAGCGTTCAGCAATATGAAAACAAAGCTTTTAAATATATGTATCCATAAGTAATTTATTCTGCTAGGAGATAAAAGATGAGCTACATACCCATTTGTTTCTGCAGTACAAAAGCAAACAGTGTACTCCTCACAATGGGGTGATTTACCAAAGCAGTAAAAGCTGTTCATTTAGCAAAGTAGACCATTTACATAGTTTGCTTAGTGAATGATGTGAAGTTTTTCTGACTTCAACCATCCACAGATATGCAATAGAAAAT
>NC_092860.1:104646168-104647880 GCF_032062135.1 Pyxicephalus adspersus | reverse complement strand
CCTACACACTGCAGCAGGGGGATGATCTGCATCAGACATTTGTAAACACAGCCAGGTACTGCATTGGCTTTAGGAATTATAATATTTTGGAAATGTCTCTAAAATATTAAAAAGTGCTGGATTGAGCAAGGTATACTGCAGTTTAAAGCCTCCATATAATTTGTCGGCAAGAATTATTGTTTATTATTGTTTATTAACTTTTATTTGGCTGCCTTGCTAGGGAAACTATGAAAAAGCCTGCCACTATTTTTCTCAAGCCTATGATGCAGCAGTCAGTCTCGGAGAAATCCAGCTGATACAAGAGGCCCAAGTTCATTTCGGCATTGCAAAGGCACACAGGATGATGCTGGCTGTGAGCAGACATACAGAGGCTGCAGATTATGTCAGCATGGACTACCTGCTGGCATGGAAAAAGAACAGAAGTGACATGTTCAGTGACCCTGCTAACGCCGGTAAGACTGGTTATGAAACGCACAGCAGTTATATACATGCAATGGTTAAGTGATTTACTGTAGCCGCAAATGTTTGTCTGGAGTGTTTGCTCTAGCTGATGAACCTGCTTTCATAACAGTTTCACACTGAATTAAATCTATTACACACTTCCAAGTGCAATATAATGTAAAGGAAATCATTACGGTGCCTGCTTTCTCTTTATCAGTGGATTGTGAGGTCAGCGGTTACCATAATGACAGCCTCTTCTTTCAGTATAAAAAACACATGGCATGAGTTAATAAAGGAATGACGTTTCACCAGCTAAACTGATTTGCATTCATATCCATAGATAGGAGGGAACTTTCTGAGCTTCATTTAGGAACATGTTTAGACCACAGAGTATATGTTACAGACTTTATGTTGTCAGGTCACGTAGAGACCAGTATGTGATCATCGGCCAATATCTATATGTACTTCAGCAAATATTTGGCTCTGTGTTATCATGTGTGGGAAACATAGAAATGTGAGAGGTAACAAAAGTACTATTATATGAAACAAATGTGCTTGTATATTTTATTTTTCTATGTTGAATAAAACATTAGAATCATCTGTAATGACTTAAAAACCTCATGTATTTAACATTGTATTCAACACATAAGGTTTCTTTCATCTAATAACAATTACAGAAATATTTAAAAAAAAACATTTAAGGCTTAATTCACGCTTTAAACCGATCTGTTGCAACACATGTTGGTTGACAGAACCCAACAAAAAGTGAAGAATACATTAAAAAGCACAATAAAAATATGCATTAGAAATGCATAACAATGCACATGGAAAATGTGTATCTTGCCTAAATATTCTGAGGCGTGTCAAAGTGCAGAATATATTGATCCTAAAACATATTTGTCACATGAAAATAATTATTACCCTTAGTGGGGCTGCCATACTGATTCTTCCAAAAATTACATTTTTGTTCTAATCAATGCACTGTGTGCTTTGTGGCCGCCCAGTGCATCATTTACAATTCTAGTAAATATTCTGGTTATGAATTCATTCCTGGACTCTGGTTCCTGATGTTACCTCTATAAAGACTCTGCCTCAATGCTCTCTTTACAGTTCTGTAGGAACAGTAGCAGGTGTTTTCAATAGTACAGTTACCCTTTATCCCCCATCCCTCACTGGGTTAAGGAAACTTTGTCCACCTCTACACAATCTATATACATAAACCTCTATATGGCCATCTCCTGAGCTTTTCCTGTATCCGAATTCCATGGGTA
>NC_092860.1:104643423-104645883 GCF_032062135.1 Pyxicephalus adspersus | reverse complement strand
TTTTTTTTACTTAAATTGTATATTAAGCTTTATTATTTCTATAGCATCATGATCATAAATTAGTAGCAAATGATAGAAAAGGTGTAAAGGTCTAAATATATTTCTATAGAACTCAAACAAACAATTGAAACTTGCAGATTTTTTTATTTTATGAACAAAAGTTGACCGCCCATTTAAATATATCTAGCTGGCAAATTTGTACATTACTGTATGTAATACATTTCTAAAGCTAGTTCTATGATCCACCTGCTTCTTACTAGCCACAGCCAACTTTTCAATTTATAGACAACATTTGTCTTTCTAGTGAAAGGAAAGTGAAGGTAAGATCCTGTCTGGACTTGACAAGGCATGCAATACATTACAGCACTATATCTTCCCAAATAGGACTGTACTTAAAATACTGCTGATATAAATTCTGTGTCTTCACTAAATTAATAAATAATGTTTCAGTGACATATTAATCACATATAGGGAATATATGGCACACTTTTTATTAGACAGTTCTGTTTTCTAAATTGAAAAACAGTTTTTCATTTTACCTATTTTCCTGAAAAATAGAATTTGTAATTACTTAATCATAATCTTGCATGGATGCATAATAGTTATAAGTGCTAGTGCTGTGGCTTTTTAATAGAGCAAATAAATAAGAGCCTTACAAATCTCACTGTGATATGGAACAAAACCTATTCAATAAGAACTCTTGTTACTGGTGTCTTAAATCACATACCCAAGTTATAATCACTTTGATACTATAGAATCACCAGCTGGGATACTGAGGGTTATAGTCATATATTATCTTGTCTCCAGGAGAGGAAAATAATTAAAACTTTCTAATTTAGTCCATAACAAAGTTACTACTTTTGGGCACAAATAGAGAAAATAAGTTCCATGTCACTCACCTTTTTTTGACCAAAACAGTATCTAAAAAATTACCAGTTGAATTTATAGTAGAAAATCTGGTTTCCATAGAAGCATTTGGAAGTTTATATAAACTGTAAGTGAGCTATTGCGATATGCTGTACTTTTTAGTAGGTGTTATTGGTATTAGCTGGAGTTGGGATTTATGTTGCATTTAAGTGGGGAGAAAATATAGAACATATATGGAGCCCAGGCAGCCATAACAAAACAATTTTAAAAAATAAAAAAACTAATAATTCTTATAGACATCTTTTAAATTTGATGTGGACATACCCATGGAGTAGGCAAGGGACTGTGTAAGTGGAGCAAAATCACTGATGTACTTTTAGCCATGGAGCAGAAGACTTTTCTATCTAAATTACCCAAGATTCACAAACACCAAAGAGTCAGCTGTCACTAATAGTGAAATGTAATCATTTATTTAATATTTTATTATTATCACCACCACACAAACACAGACTACTACTACAAAAGTAAATGATATTCGTTGGATAAACTTGCCTAAAATGCAAGACATACTGAATTTTAATCCTTCCTTTTTAGTTTCATTAAGACAATTGGCATTCATTTTCATTCACATTTTTTTGTCTGAAGAGTAATTCATCACCCCAAGTCTGATGCAGGAGCCCAGATGGTCATCTGTCAGTCTGTTCCTGTTATTTGTTCTTGTTCTTTATGTTTCAAAAAGTTGACTTACTAGGTTATACAGTTGCAAAAGCCTTTACATGCTGCACAACTAAAATCAAATTGGGACACTTTTCCTTTGAAATTATAGACCAATTATTCCTTCAATCAACAATACACAGCCAAGTCATTTTTCTGAAAATTAAGCTCAACAAAAGATTGGTCTTCATTCATTTTTTGTATTCTACCAGATATCTCTTCAACATATATGTATATAAAAAAAAAAAAAGAAATAACACAAAGTGGCAATTTATTCAGGGGATACATTATATTTAGAAATGTGTTCCATTCATTGGCTGCTTTAGATTTGTCTATTTGTGCTTTAAATATTGACTTTCTGGTTTACTAGTTTGAGTTTTTGCCTGGTTGGTTTCTTTTGAGTTTTGAGGTTACCTGGCTAGTTTAAGTCCAGGCCTGAGGGGTTGGATTACAACTGGCTATCTGGTCTAAATTCAGCCTATCAGAGAAGTAAAGAGTAGTATACAATTTGGTCAGTTGTCCATATAGTGGTGCACCATTTTACACACAGACATGGAACTTTACAACGTATATGTGACCCTTGCTGCTCCGCACACTAGTAAGCCATAACCCCACCTAACCCTCACTGCTACTCACTGTGGCAAAAATCACTAAATCCACAACTTGATTACCATCTGCTTATTCTTTTTCACCTCCACTCAGATGTTGATAGCCAAGCCAGACCTACTATTTAAATACAAAAACTAAATCAAATAGCATGTCCCCCATAACTGGTGTCACCATTATATCTCTCACTTTAGTGTAACTTTAGTGCCATCATTATGTCCTGTCCGCTTCATCATCTTGTTTCCCAAAGGACCCCCTGGCATCATATTCACC
>NC_092860.1:104640164-104642093 GCF_032062135.1 Pyxicephalus adspersus | reverse complement strand
AGCTGAGTGTTCTGTATATAAAAAGAAGAACGGCCATTGTGTAATGGAAAACACAGGGTTAAGGAGCTGCATTTGAGTCAGTATTCAGTTGACTTGTTATGTAGGGAGAGATTGGCTAATGACTTGTAGGTACTCTGCGCTCAGGTCTCTCAGGTGGCTTCATTCGACCAGTTTCAGCAGAATGATGAAAAGATTGAGATAAAATAAACTGACAGTTGCTACTCATTGCAAGCAGCAAGCAGTACCCCAGCAGCTGAGACCCTAGGAGCCCTCTTTCTTAAACAAAGCCTTTTTGCACTGCAGTAAGCAATGAACTCCAAAATAAAAAAAAAAAAAGATTGAACAGATTGGCAGGTGGTGGCCGAGGGAGGAGGGAAAGTTTGGAAACCGAGATACACAGCAATTGTTGGCTAATTAGAAGCCAATCCCACCTACTTAATACTAACCTATTAAACAGAATGCACTTTTCATCTTGGCTTCACTGTTGCCCATGACATTATACTCTAATCAATACCCCCCCCCACTGGTGGCTGCTTCAGTGCCCACAAATGAATACATTGCAGTTCAAGAATGCAGTAATTGAGTTGGGACAGAAAGCACCATGACTTATACAGATTTCCTCCATTTCTGAAGATACCAGTGTAGCACTTGAAAAGCCTGGATACAAAATCAGTATCCTGTGCTGACAAGTGGCAGGTAGGGAGTAGCTGTTAGGAGAAAGAGAGACTGCAGTGCTGTGATTCAACCTGGAGGAAGAAGTTTGAGCAATATGAATTAAGACTGATAAAGCAAAAATGTCAAGTTTGTTAGTACCCTGAGATTTATTTCCCTAGACTGTTTGTTGTTTACCCATAGAGGGCACGACATTCAGTAGCTTAAAAGATATATTAACATCTTGATTGTATTTTGAGGGAGTTACAAAGTGAGAATTTATTTTGATCGTTTTCATACATTTTCCAAATAAAAGAAAAAGAAAAACATGTCATCTTCTAATATTATATATATATATATTTATATATATATATATATATATATATATTTATATATATTTATCTACCAAGCTGCTATGCCAAATAGTCAAAATGTTTTACAAAACCAAGTATTATTGGAGTTGAACTGCATTGATGTAGAAGTGTAAAGGTATATGTAAATGTTGCTAAATGCTGCCATATACTTTGAGAAATTTCAATTTTTTCTCCTTCCCTATAGTTGTAAAGACCAAATGGGAAACCCAGAGCCTTTATTTCATCTTGAAAAACTAAGGCATTCCTCACCGATATTTGATCAATATATTAAACAAACACTGATAAGGATTTTACTTTCTTTGCCCAGTCAGGTGCCCCTCCACCAGCAGCCTCATAAGCTCAAGTAAATCAGCAGGAAGCACTCCCCATAACAACCCACAGCCCATGGGTGTACTACCCACCATTTACAATAACAGCACAGCTATATTAGTTGTTATTGTGTATTTAATGTACAGCGCTGCGTAATATGTTGGCGCTATATAAATCCTGTTTAATAATAATAATAATAATAATTGTGTACAGCAAGGAGTATTCCTATTGGTTGCACTTCCTGCTGCTTTGTATTAACCTCTTGGAGTAGGAAAGGGCAGCTTTGTGGTGGAGTGGAGCTTCACTTGATCTCACTGGCGATGGGAGCATGACGATTATGCCAGATAAACTGTCAGTATCAGAAAGATATTGATTGTTTAGCTGATCTTGCACCCATTGGCCAGTGCAAAGCCAGTACTAATCATCCAAGCATGGCCAACAGCTAAGCTGCGGATAAAACATGTAGTTGATGAGATTATTTGCTAATGACCATTGAATGCGGTAATTTGCAGTCTGCAAGTTATTACTTTCTGTGTATTCATTACATCTTAGGGATCATGAGTACACGTTTTTTTAATGTATTCAACGCACATAC
>NC_092860.1:104637264-104638776 GCF_032062135.1 Pyxicephalus adspersus | reverse complement strand
AATAAGTACAATGCGTTTACAATAATAACACAGAGTGATGTCTCAAACAACACATAACAAGAACCTTGTGTCTCAACAAAGCCTGTATACCAGGAAATAACAAAGGGCGGGGAATGGGGATTGGAGGGGGTAGGGGAGGGGCATCCACATCAGGAAAGGTTCTGTATTGAGGAGTAGTGTTCAATCCAGGGATCCCAGGTAAGTTCATATATGTGTGGCGTATCTTTAAGAGTGCATGTGAGCTTGTTGTTTACTTTTATCCAGTTTAGTTTTCCAGATCCTGAAGCCAGTGGGATAGATGGTGATTTCCAGGCCCTTGCCAGTGTAGTTCTGGCTGCAAGCAGCATGTAATTACAGAATTACTGTGTATTTCTGTGTAGTGTATTTCAGCAGGGGTATGTCAATCTTGCTTATGAGAGCGCTCTCTAGACTTGGATAAAAGGGGGTTTATAACACCTGGGCAATAAGTTCAAACACTTTCACCCAATATTCCTACACAAAAAGGGATGACTATCAGATATGGTCCATGTCTCCCAGACCACCTGAAACATAGGGCGGAGAAAAACACAGAGAAATCTTGGTAGGGACCACGTACCAGCGTAATAGAAGTTTTGTAATGCAATTCGATCAGGCCTACCTTAAGAGATACTTTAGATATATTATGGGCCTCAGTCCACTCCTCCAGCTCCCATGATGGGTGCATATAATTTTCCCAAGCCTTCATACAGGGGAGCTTGGATGAGGGAGTCGACAAGGCAGAGTAAAAAAATTGGGATCTGACCGGTAGAATCAACATGAAATTTAAAAGTGCTTTCAAATGCAGTTTTGCAGTTCGGAGGTGGACCATGAGGCATTTTGGAACTTACAAATGAGTGAAGTTGGGCATAACAGAAATATTCAGAGGTCGCAAGTCCTTACTTTTAAATAGTTGATTAAAACTTAATATGTTCCTCTTAAAAATTAGATCCCCTATCCTAAAGAAGCCATTACTGCTCCACCAACTGAATTGATGAGGTGCCATTCCCAGTGGGATTTCCCCAAAGCGGAGCAAAAGGCAAGTGGGCAGAGCTTATGCCCTGATAATGTTTCAGTCTGTCCAAAAACGATAGGATGTACTAGAAGGAGAAACAGGATATCTTAGGTCACAGGCGGGAGGGGATCCACATGAAGGAGGCAATTGCTGACCCTGTATTGAGCTGGACCTCTATGTCTACCAATTGGGACCTATTGAATAGTAGCGTAGTATGAGAGAGCTGTGCAACCTGGGTGGCTGTGTGGTAATGTCTGAAGTTTGAAACTCCAAGACCTGCCTTTGCCTTAGGAGTAAGCATTGTGGCATAGTTGATTTGACTCCCCTTGTGACCCCAAATAAATTCCAAAACTTTAGATTGGAGTAAGTCTAGGGACCGACGTGGCACAGGTATTGGTAGTGTCCAGAACAAATAGAGAACCCTGGGCAGTATATCCATCTTGACTGCTGCCACCCTTCCCAAGATGCCAAGATGGGGGGGG
>NC_092860.1:104634640-104636097 GCF_032062135.1 Pyxicephalus adspersus | reverse complement strand
AATATTTGGTACCTGCTAGGAGCCTTTTAGAGAGACCCCGTGATTGCATAAATTGAGTGATGACCTGGTGACCTTGTCTCACCCTAAAGAGATCTTTTAAACCTAAACTCTATAACATAAATACATATAGTAATAATTAGACAGCTAGTTTAGACATTCAAATTTCTCTTGTTATCAGCTTCTTGTAGAGGTGCAATAAAAGGTGTTTTAAAAAGTCATCAGTCCCTTATAATGTTATGTTACAAATAAATAAACCATTAATCAATTGACTACAAAGTATTTTATTAAGTAGGCTTTAAAGTAAGTCATCAGTGTGTGAATCAAGATCACAGTATTGTGGAGCAGCATAAAACTGCCATTGCTGAATAATTAGCAGCAGAAAATGAATAATTTGGGGTAAGTTAAGCTTTTGTCACTTTTGCAGAGGGTAGTCTTTTAGCAAGATATAAACTGCAGAGACTCAGACTTTCATCGACACTGCTCTAAACTTTTGCATAAATGTATTTTGTATTTAATTGCTAATCTGGATATTTTGGTGAGGACTGATTCTTTTTAATAACCACATCAGTTTAGTCGGTTACAGGAGCTTTCACCCTTTAGTTTTTACAACGCAAGAACAAGAACAGCTTTCTTACATAAAGCATGTCACTGAATTTTAGCCAAAATACAGTTGTTGATAAACAATAAGATACAATAGTGAAACTAAGACCGCTATAATAAATCTTTCCACTCATAATAAATATTCAGACACAGGTAATTATCAGGTTTAATAGCATTTTTCAGCACCAGCCTTTACTTGACATCTAGAAAATACTATTACATTACCCTGCATAGATACATTGTTATGACACGCAATAACTACTTGAATATAAAGGGGATTAATAATTTAAAAGATGTTAACAAATTAGGGCCATCATTAAAACTAGACTTTGAAGCACACTGTAGAAAAATCAGTCCGAGATAGTGCCGAGCTCTTATGATAAAGAATTACGGCATTAATTCTGCAAAGTGAACTTATTGCTCCTATTCGTCTCCTGGTCCCTGGAGCATTAGGAGACAAAAAGAATGATATAACCACTGTATTCCTCTGCACAACACCTCGCATATTTTCATCACTATTTCACAGCTGTTCTTGACTGCGCCGGGGAAAGGAAACAGATACGCACATCATGCGCCCTTTGCTTTTGCTATGTTTTCTGACGTGTAGTTATTGTTTGTTTTGTATAATCAGAAGAAATGCAAGAAATGTAATGTTGATTTCATATTCATGTGAGCTCTGTTATAGACGATAGTCTCTCTTAAAAAACATATTTTAGAATTTGATCTTGAAAGGTTTTTCATATAGTAAAGTTAAAACAAAAAAAGTCAAAATTATTTATATCTTTAACAATTAGTTGCCAATAGCAGGGAGTTACTATATATTTGAAGATGGTAGAGGCTGTAGCTTCTGGAAATTA
>NC_092860.1:104616976-104633982 GCF_032062135.1 Pyxicephalus adspersus | reverse complement strand
CCCAGCTTCATTGATGAAAGTGTATCCTCTCCAACTTTGGAGAGTTTTAATAAATCAGGCCCACAGTGTGAAATAAACAGATTAATTTTTACAGTACAGTAATATTAAAAATTACCTGTAAATACCTGCCACTATCTGCTGTGATTTCACTAGGTTAACAGTGACACTATGGGACAATTGGTCAATTTGTACACCACAATAGGAAACAAAAATCCTGTATATTAATTTGTGATTCTTAGCCAAGTGAAATCACAGAAATTAGTTCCAGGTATATGCAGGTAATTGGCACTGTTCAAAGCACAATTAGATGCTTAATACAACAGAACATTTGATTCAGATTCCCCCATGTTGATCAAGGTACTTAATTTACTAAGGAAACTGTTCTAGTGATTTTTTCAACAAAAATAATTATTTCCAAACTTAAAAAAAAATGTATTCTGAGTTTCTGTTTCCAGTCAGATTTCTTGGACCAGGTATGATCCACCTCAGCTTTTTTTCTGTTCCACTCAGAGCTGTGTAAATCACTGGAATTAATAGACATTCTTTGGCAGGTAAATAGCTCTGTTATATGTATTTTATTGGAGAAATTATTAGTTTGCCTGCAATTTAGCATAATTGTTTTTATATTTGAATGACAGCACAGAGCACAGTACTACATCAGTAATCTCCCAATCTTCTATCTGTAATTAATCGTAATCCTCAATTGCAAGAGCTCCCTACCTAACAGCCACAGGCCTAACCTTTCCTTCTTCCCAGTGCACATTTAGAATGTTATATTGGTGTCCATGATGATTGGCCTCTTCAGAGGCAGGGACGTTTTAACTTTCCTACCTGCAAACATGATCCAGGTTGGTGAAGCTTGAAAATGGCAGCTAACAACTTTAAAAGATGGTGGAAATGGAAGAATGTGCATTCCTGTCAGAAACAGTGATGTTTATGGTACAAAGCCAAACATATTGTATTTGCATATCAAGGTACTAATATAACAGTTTTTTGCTGGTATTGATGAACAGTAGCAATTAAAAATGTAATGCATCTAAAACTGTTTGTTTTTACCAATGAAAAAGGGCCTTTGTATACAAAAGGAAAGCCTTGATAAATAACACCATCAGCCTCCGTTTTATATCTTCTTGCAAATCATGCTCAGTGTTTAACCACTAGGCAACAAACCATTAATTCAGATGACAGCCCTGTTCTAGAGTCCACCCAGGCAACTAATTGCAAGAGTATCTCAGAAGTGATATATACTGCAACATTTCAATACACAATGGCATAAACGGCACTCGGGTATAAACGTGGAATAGAACAAGCACTGTATGGTTTTGTCAGTCTGTCTTTGCTATTGGTCTCCTTTAGAAACACTATGTATTAATCTTTGTGTACTGGGATCTAAAACCTAATAAATCCAGCAATACCAAATATTATATACCTGTGTATGTTGAATAATAATTCCAGTGAAACTACTTAATGTAGAGTAGGTGGCTGACATTTTTCTGTGCTAGTGCCATGCCTACTACCAGGGCCAGGTTGAGTGGTAGGCAAAGGATACGACTGACTTGGGTCCTTCAGAAGGAGTGGGGCACAAAAAATGTTAGAGACGTGTAATTTAATACCTAGGAGAAGGGTATTACCATAGCAATGCCACCATAGCAAAATTATATTTCTGTCATATGGGGCATTTTGGAGCATTTAATTTGATTTTAGGCTTCTTGATTCACTTAAACACAGCTGTTTATGTGCTCGTTTATTAAGAAAAGTTAAGAGATATTTTAAAGTTTTGAGTATCATAGTTTGGCTTTGCTACATCCTGTTTTTAGTTTTTTTTCAACCAAACTTTATTTATTTACGTTTAATTGAATTACTAACTAAATTTACTTTAATTATTAGTATGTATTTGACAGTCTCATATTTGGAGATTATGTTGTGCTGGTGCATACTAATTAAAAATAATTGAAAGTGAACATTTTATCTAAAAATAAAAACTTTATAAACATACATACAAATACTATGAATCTTACAAAACTGGACTGTAATCTTTTTATTCGATAGTTGTCGATACAAGATATAGAAATTGAGAATGAAGTAAGCATAAGTTAGAGGCCCAAAACTGTTAACTTGTACAGGGCTTTGTCTGGGCTTTTTAAGTTTTGGCACAAAGTATTTCTTTTACAAAACCTATATAAACATCTTTTCAATAGTTGTTTTGTACTAGTTTTATTTATAATTAATTTAAAGTTTAAAATGAAGAACTAAACATAAGATTACGGTTTCATATAGTAGAGTGGGTCAAACTCACCTAAAATTAAGACTGGCACTCCTGCCATGTCATATTCTGGAGAAAGCACTATCTAGAATGCCTAACCACAGTCTAATCCTGAAAGGTCTATCAGGATTAGGGTAATATGTGCAGTAAAGTGCCTGGGGCTAGCAGAGAACTGGAAAGTCAACAACCCTTATGTAAAAGTAGGTACCATGTTCAGGAAATCTTAAGTGAGCAAGTATGCTATTACTGTACAACAAGAATCTTTCCATCTGTCATTATGTTATATTTGTGTTAGAGCATTAAAGAAATATTCATTTACTTAGTATGGAGATACAAATAAAACAATTGCAATAAGAAAATAAAAAAAGATTTAAAAAAAATTACAAATCTGCAAATTATAATTTAAATCACACTCCAACATTCCACAAACTCTTCTCATTGAACTTTGTAAGGTTTTAGCTTGAATTATCTTTACTTATCATATTTCTTATGTCTACAAAAAAACTGTAGTGGTAAATTTATATTTTAAAAAAAGGAAAGTATAAAACAACTGACAAGTAAAACGTAATTTGATTTTAAGTAAAGTAAAAATGTATTTGTATACCATGTTGTTTTCCACAATTCTCTTGATTCTCACAACCTTGCTGCTGCTTTAAACAATACTTTATTTTTGTTGTTTATGACAGTTTTTGTCTCTCGATTAGGATAGAAATGTAATATAAAATTAAAGTGGACTGGCTGCCCGTAGTTCCAGGTTTTGTCTTTTAATGACTCACACAATGGTCACTCTACGGTGCTGCCAGTTTCTTTTTAGTGTTTGTTTTATAAATCATTCTCATATGATTAGTACAATTGTAATGTATTCTAGTACATAAAAGGTACCTTGATTCTTTGCAGCATAGAACTGTACCACCTTAATAGTTAAACCTGAATTCAAAAAATCAGATGTTGTGTTTTATGCAATGCCAATACAGATTTAAAACACAATATCCCGCTGTTATGAAGAATCGTTTATTCTTTGATGTTTAATACATAGCCTATTTCAGGGGTCTTTATTCTTCAAGATACTTTAAATGTTGGAAATACCAAAATCAAATGTTTGAAAGCTAACTCCAGAAACATATGTATAACTGTGCCTTTTCCAATTAGAAAAAGGAAGACGTTCAGACATTATTATTATTGTTATTGGCTGTGATGATATTCCAGCGTGTAGCCCATGAATCCAAAATATTTAAAGGGTATGTACAGCATAGCTTTGTATATCTGCTAATTAGGCACCGTCCTACATATTTTACATTTACTGGAGTGTAGCTGCTGTTTATATATGCGGCAGCACAGCACTGACAGCTGGGAGGGGATGCTGTATCAGGAATTGGCACCTGCTTCTAGATTTAAACCATTTTCACTGTTCATCCAAATAGTATGAAGTACATATTATGCATGTTTCGGTTACATTGGTGCCACTATTTTCATTCTCTCCTCGGCAAGTGAATATTGCTGGATTTTGCTTAGGAAAGGTTTTCCATACTTTATGTATACTCTCCCATACAACTTTCTTGAAATATTCTATAAAAAAAAATAATATTTTAGACCTTTTATAGCTTTAAAGTTGTTTTTTTCTAATATATCGCAAACATAAAAGGATAACACCAATCAGAATGAATTTTACCTGTTAAATTAGAATGCCTTGTGCTATGTTAACCTGTTGCAATTCAGAGGTTCAATTTTCTGCTAAATGAGAAAATCTTAAAGACTTTACCCTATTACATGCCACCATTGCATCATTAGTATGAGTGTGTGGAAGGAGAGCCTTGCCCATCACTGCTACCTCCAGCAATTTTCTTGCTTCCACTTAGGGACACCATGCAAATGTTTCACAGCATGGTCCTGGAGCAGTCAGAATTAACACTTTTGTTTTTTGGACTAATGTCTAATGTGATACAAGTATGGAAATCTTTAACTGTGTTCATTCCAGAATTAGCAATCCAGCTACGTTTTCAATGCATTTTTATTGCATATATTCTGCCTTTGGTCCCAGCAGATTGTAGTTATGAAATTCAAGTCAAAATACAATATGCAAATCCAATAATTTTTAAGGAGTAGTGTAAATAATGCCAATATAGTTGTTTTTTTTTGCTTTCTAAAGCCTTCATTTTGCTGCAGCATATCTAGACAGATCTGTATTGATTTTTTTCTCCCCCCTGTTTTTGACAATTATATTTATTTGTGGGATTTGCATGAAAATGGCAAATAATAGGATGTTCAAGCACTCTTACCACACCAAATTGGAGAAAGTAAAATAGATTTTCAAATGCAAAAATCAATACAGTTAGTCAGTGCCTTGATAAAATGCATTAGCTAAGGGACAGCACCTCACAAAGCACTGGTCATATCAATCCATTTTGCTTTAAAATGATCTCCACTACTCCAAAGAACTGTGCTAGGTACCATTTTTTTTGTGGTAATCATCTGTCACCATGGTACTGGAGTTATGAAAAAATATGTAAAGGACCCCATTGCTCAAATACACCACCCAAAATACTCATGTATACCTAGCTGCTCTTTTGTAACCCCAATTACACTGATTTAATAAATATCAGTAACAGTAAAATAATGTATGGACTGCTAGTCAAAATGCACTTTTTATGTTAAATTTTTATTTATGTTTAATAATAGCATATCACAAACATACTGGTTTTCTTTACCAGCCTTTCTTGACCTAGGAACTTCCGAGGAACTCTGGTTGAGAACTACTGGTCTATACCATTAGTTATTTCACACCTGCCCAAGCTCATATTCTGAGGTTCTGTACACTAGGTCAGAGTTTGGGTTGAGGGATGGTTAAGTGTTTAGGTCAGATTAACAGTTTAGGAAAGTTAAAGATATGGGAGATTTAGATTCACAGTTAAATGAACACACTAAAAGCCTTAGAATAGTACATTACAAAATAACCACCTATACCTTTGGATTATTAATGAAAAATGGAACACTGTTTAGTTAACCAAAAAATTCATGGGGAAAACATATACATATAAACTCTACACAGACAGCACCTTCTGTGCAGACCAAATAGGGTCCCTTCCTGCTGACACATGGCACAAACCATCTTTACCTGACTAATAATAATCATTACAAGCACCAACCTTGTAACAATATCAGCTTAAAACAAAATCTAATATATATATATAATATATATATATATATATATATATATATATTAATGGAGAAAATTTCAAATAAACTTGAAGAGCAGAAAATTAGGTTCTGATTCACTTAGACATTAGTAGAAGATACATTTTCATCAGTGAAACTGGTTGATCCAGCAAACCTGGAATGGATTTCTCAAAAGTCAATTGCTATTTGTTAGCAAGTGTTTTCAATCCTGGATCAGATCCATTCCAAGTTTGCTGGATCACCCATCTTCACTGATGAGAGTGTATCCTTGAACCTTGGAGCTCTTTAATAAATCAGGCCCACTGAGATGGGACAAGGTCTTTTAGTACCTAAGGTGAATAGGCAATAGCGCACCCTCCTCTTAGTTATTTAGTTACAGGTCCCTAACATTTTAGTACCCCGTTCCTTCTGATGGACCCAAGTCGGTTGTGTCTTTTGCCTACCACTCAACCTGGCTCTGGTAGTAGACATGGCACTAGCAGAGAAAAAATGTCAGCCACCTACTCTACATTAAGTAGTTTCACTGGAATTATTATTCAGCATGAAAACAGTTATATAATATTTGTTATTGCCGGATTTAGTAGGTGGCACTGCTGTCATTGGGTGACTGCCACTCTGATCACCCTATGTGTCCAGGAAACCCAAAGAAGATGACCCTACAGAGTCACATGACTAACATAAACCTCCAGAAAAAAACAGCACACTTACACTGGGGAATCTCCACATGCCTGGAACTGGCATTACCTGCCTTACTACAAAGCAGAGAAATGACCCCTTCCTACATTGCTTTGCATCATCATTTTATTGCCCAGTGCCAATGTAGTTCATGCACTGGAAACAGCTCAAGCTGGGATATTTAGCAGGAAAATAAAACATGAACCATGTATTTTATTATATGCTTGAAGTTATACTGCACAGTAAGAAGTGATTTATTGATCTATGACAAGCCACCAAACTCAAGTATATTGGTTTTTGTTTTTCATGGAGTGTGGAAGGATTAGACCTCTTGTGTTCCTACTAGCTAGATTCAGTTTATATATATCCTGGTGACCACTGATACTAACAAAAAAGCAATTAAAAAATTCAAATTTTACAGTTCGAACTTAATAGTTTAGGTTAAAGCTTCCAATGTTCAAGTGAAAACTGTCTTAGATTGAAGGGCCCCTCACTTTTTAGATGTTTGTCCCCCTATTAGCAATAAAACATAACTATAGTCCACTGCTAATTGTCAGGAGTTCTGCTATATTGTGCACAGCATATTTGTAAATTCCATCAACAACACTGACATATTTGCCTGGTCCTCCAGGAATAATGTCTTCAGCCTTATTCATTGACCAGGCTGGGCTGTTGCATCTAAGGGATGCTGAGATTATACACTGATCTGTGTGCGCAGAAAAAAAATGTTTTATTTTAACCTCAGGTTTTAAATTAAAAAGAAATGTAACGTAGTATTAACATTTTATTTATTTACTAATGCTTTATGTGAGTTTTTCATTGTTTATATCAAATGTTAAAAAATATAATACAGTATGCATTCATGATACCGTGCTACCATGATGAAAATTCTAATAAGACATCTTAGTATACTATAATGATATATTATGCAGATGTTGGGGTGTCATTCCTTTGCTTCCTAGGAAGGTATGAGTTTTCGAATTATAACTAGAAATGAAGACATAACATTGTACCTATTACAGCATAATAATGAACAGCTGCAGCCAACTTGCAGTTAGCAGATTCTAGAGCCTCACCTGCTGGCTGAGCAGGGTGAATGAATGTTCAATATATTTTATTTATTTAAGGATAATATAATACATGTTTAATTCTGTCCTAAACATAATAAATTATAAACACTGTGCATTCACATAGAAGCCTGTTTCCAACCTTAGAAAAATAATAATTTAAATTAGAGGTTTTGTGGACTATGAATGGCCTGTGAATCAATTACTTTTCAAGGAGCACAACATAGACTCTGAAGCATAATCTGCTGCTTGTTCACATTGCAAGGTGCCAAGTCCTTGCTGTCAGAAGAATCAAGAGGAGCTGTGATTTCAGTGCCTCTGTTGTGAACTTTAAAGATGTAGTTATCCACACTGCTAGCAGATACAGAAGTAAATGGGGGTTTTGTTTTAAAACTTGTTTATTGCTTGTTTAAAACTTGTTTATTCAGAGTATGAAAATAATTTAATGTATATAGTCAGGGCACAAGTGCACCTGAAAGTAGAACTAGTGCACCTGCACCTAAAGCAGAACTAAACCCTTATTTTTAAAAATTGCAATGTCCTTTCTGCAATAAAATAACCTTACCTGCCTGATTGCAGTTCTTTAAATACACTCGCTTGTCCCTTACTCCCAATCCTACGCACATGTGCGGGAGTTCATTCAGTCTAGGCAGCCCAAGGTATTGCATATTTTTTGTAATACAACTAGGTCTTTCCCAGACCTCAGCTTTGACTGGACAGTGAAGGAGAAGCAGTTGACTGATATGCATATCTTTTGCCACTCTGTTGTCTCCTATCAATATGTTCCTTTTTAGTATATACGCATTGCAGCACAGTAAACTCCACTTACAAAAAAATGTTTTTAAGGGCAGACTTTTTCTTTTCACTTGCAGAGGATACTAATAAATCCACCCTGCTAGAGCTCCTTCCGCCTGCCTTTCAGGACTTTTTTTTTTGTGTACATTAGAGGACACATGCATAGATAAGTGTAAAGGGTCACCATGGTTGAAGTAATCCTCACTCATCCAATGCAGGTGGCCAAAGAACTTTAAACCCAAAAGAAGACTGGGTGAAGATAACAATGCAGCTATCACAGTGCTGGCAGAGGCGGGGGAGTAGCTTTGGTAGGTAAATGGAATATATTGTGCTAATATGCATAGCACATGGCAAAACCCTCACATTGGGGCAATTTTAAAGCAAAAAGCATGTACTCCTATTCACCCTTTGCCATACATCACAAAGTTACTCCATACTGCATAGGAATTCTTTCATTGGAGGATAGGCTGGTTACATGATACATAGTCACATGATAGATTTGGTAGATCAAGCTTTGTTTCCTTCATTTAGTTTATTTGCATTCAGTTTTCTTCACAATAATAAGTCCACCATGAGCTCTATAAACTCTATAAATGTATGGTGCTTTTATTCCTTCTTTTTTTAAATAAAGTATGGCTGTATCATGTGACTATGATACATAGTCACATGATAGATTTGGTAGATCAAGCTTTGTTTCCTTCATTTAGTTTATTTGCATTCAGTTTTCTTCACAATAATAAGTCCATCATGAGCTCTATAAACTCTATAAATGTATGGTGCTTTTATTCCTTCTTTTTTTAAATAAAGTATGGCTGTATTTAAGCCATACCTATGCTTATTAAATGTTCCTTTTCAAATACTTTAAATTGACACCCTATTCAATGTTCAGCCCTGCGTAATATGTTGGCACTATATAAATCTTGTTTATTAATAATATTCTTATTATTAATAATAATAATAATAATAATAATAATAAGTATTTAGCATTATGTACCTCCGTTTCAGCAGGAAAAGGAGTTAAAGAGCCCAGCTGGATAAGGCTATCAGTAAATAGTGCACTATAGATTTTCGGCATTTTATTCGGGATCCCGGGCTAGAGTGTCTTGAGATTTTTTGACACTTCCCGCTTGTATAAAAGGGGCACTACATATAACACAAATGTAAAGAGAGAATTTACACTGACAACCAATGTAAAGGGGCTAACAAAATGAAGAGGTAGGGTTACTCTGACCACCCAGGTAAAAGGACTCTGTTATGACTACCAATATAATGCAGTTTTTTTTTTACAATGACCACTAATTGTGCAGGGTTATTTACATCAACTACCAAAGTAAACTGGCTTTTATTAGGGGGTCTTGTTTTTTACACTGAGCAGCTATATATATTGACTCTGATTTATTAAAGCTCTCCAAGACTGGAGAACCTGGGTAATCCAGCAAACCTAGAATGGATTTTTTAAAAAATAATTTGCTATTACTTAACAAATGTTTTAAATACTTAACCAGATCCATTCCAGATTTGCTATCATCTCCAGTCTTGGAAAGCGTTTAGGTTTTTGTTGGGGTTCTTTAAACTGGCATCTGTCAAAAGGGTATTAGAAAAGGGTCCTTAGTCTACCAGCGGCCACCAGGTTTAGTAGGCAGCGCTAGGTCCACTGGTCTTTAGGGGTACCTATTAATTGGCATACTTTATGTCAGTGGCTTAATAACTAAAAATCAGGAAACCATGGATTTCAAATTCTTCTTTATCTTTCTAATGTATTTTATTTGCTTTCTTCTAGTGCTCTGGCTATGAAAAGCCCAGAAACTATATTTAATTTTACCAAAATTTACCAGGACTCAAGTCGCAACAGTTTATTGCAACAATATTAATAGACTTAGTTTTTTTGCAATACTATTGTAAAGCCACTATGTAAGGTTTGATACCTGCTTGTTCTGCTACAAAAGGGATAACCTATATATGGCATTGGCTAGGGTATATTATAGTGACAAATTCGCAACACAGTTGTAAACAGCATCGATTTTTCAACAGGTTCCAGCATACCACATAATAGACAACATAATGTAGCAGCTCATCAGCTCCAAGACAAGCTCAGTTCTTGTTCTCAGAAGAACTACTCTGTCTCTGAGAAATATGTGGAAGAAAAGGAATGTTCTGTCTTTGAATATAAGATCACAAACAGCTGTCAAGTAGACTGAATTCAAAAGTTGGATTTCTGAGCTTAGATAATACATACTCAGGTCATGGTACAGCAATTTTTCCCACTGAGAAACTGTATACTTCCGATGGTGGCTGCTGTTAGGTTTTAGCTTGAATTAAAAAAAAACTTTAATTTTAAAAAACAATTAGTTACAACTACAGAATTAAGGGGCAGGTATGTAGCATTTACAGCCTTTATTGTTGCACAATTGCCCCAGGCTAAAAGTGCCCCTTAGGGTCGTAGAATATTGTTTTCATACCTCTTATGTGCCTCCTGTGAGCAGCTACCTTATCTACCTTATTAAAAATGTGCCTACTATTTAGGTAATTTGGACTTCTTGGTGAATGTATAGTGGTCTTCAAAAGGAAAAATAAAACAAATCTTAGGTGTTATAGATTTTAGTTAAAATAATTTATGAGATTCTCAGTGGAATACTTCATTTAGCCCCAATTCCTAAAAGTGGTGCCAAAAAAGAAAAAGTTATACCATTCATCATCATTAGAATTGTGTGGCTGGTTTGCCATAAGCAGCTCCATCTTTATTGCTGGACGGATTGACACCAATTCTTTAATCTATGTAGCCAATGACCACAAACTATCCAGAGTTTACACTGGAAATTTATTTGTTTAATAAAGATATTGTAGGATTAGGGTATAAGAAAGGGTGTGTAACCTTCTCTTGGGATTTATTATTTAGGTATTAAATAAACGGCTTCCCTTTTTACTCTGTGAAAAATAGCTCCACATCTCCATGGTTCAATATCAACCTAATGCTAGTTTTGTGGAATTTCTTTTGTTGGGCTGTATGTATTGAATGTATGAAAACCTCTTCTCTTTTGTTAAAGAGGCTTATCAATTCCTTAAACTAGTAACTGTCAGTTGAAACATCATCTCCGTTCTTTGGAAACGTTCAAATATCTCTATGTAGTTGGTTATCAGGAGGAGAAGAGGACATTGCCACTAGATACTAGAACTTTTCTATTGATGATACTTTGTGTTTTCCTGCTAAAAATGAAATAAAAACATGTTAAAATATATAGTCTGAATTTAAATTATCTGTACTCAATCAAATTTCGTAACAATTTAGTATTGTAGGAATTATCTTTTCAGATGCTAAGTTAAGGTAAAAACCTGTGTTCAACTTCTAATCGTGCTTCACTTGCATACCTAATAGAAAAGTAGCCTAAAGGGTTTGGTGAAATGATAAACGGACATAATCAGCTTTTCTAATGACTACTCAAAAGTAATAACCTTAGCTTTATTCAGCAACATATAATTTTAGTAAAGCAAAGTCTTATGAATGAATTCTCTACAGACTACAGTAATGCCTTGCAATCCTAATTCTCACTGCGAGTACAACCTAGTAGGAGCATGGTCCAAAATAAAAATTTACACATGCCTATGTAGTGTTCCAATGCTTTTACTTCTAATTTCTTAGCAGTCAGCATGTTTATATTATATAACCAAAGTGTGTTAACCTCCTATTGGATATAGGGCATGCTTAGCAAAGCTGAACTCCAGAAAAAGGACAAAACCATCCTTGCTGCTGCCATTTGCTTCACCTTAAGAGAAAATTATTTTTCATCTATGGTACTATTATAAAGCACCTTTACTTACCTTATACCTTTAACTCTGCAGGTTGGGATTGGGCTCTCAGCATTCCCACAATACAGGGGGAAGCCTGTAGGAAGGAAGTGTTAAAGTGCAAAATAAAGTACCATGATCAGGCAGGTCATTGCAGAAAAGAACAGGTGACCATCTTACCTGCCTGATCGCTGCAGGTTTCTGCCATCAAAGCTGAGCTGCATATATGCAGCATCAGCTTTGGTTTCCAAGGAAACTAGAGCATTCCAGTTGCCCTTTTTGTGCCGGGATGCCCGTGTGGGAATTACGTCATACCAGAACTGCCAATCAAGATGGCCAAGAATGTCTAGAAGAGAAGGAAAGTGACTGCACCCTGCGATGGAACCCGTACAGGTAAGTCAAACGGATTTAGGTCTGCTTTAAGGTAAGTAAAAATGCTTTTTTGTAGCCTAAATGAGATTATAAATTGGTTGACGTTCTTCTAATTGGGTTCTCTTTACTTTCAAAAAATGAAGTAAGTATAGTCAGCTGTGATTTTTATGTTTTAGAAGATTTTTATTTTTTTATTTATATTAAAGATTTTAATTTATGTTTTGGTAATGACTTAGATGTTTGGATTTCCCATTCCTTTATCTGAAGACAATAGTAATCAACACGAATAAAAAGTGAACCTTCCTCGTGAATCTTTCAGCTATCAGATTTGCAGTTTTCATCCCTCGCCACTGTATCTAAAACTAAAAAAAAGTTTTGGTTTAAAGAGTAAGTAAACTCAAACCTCACCTAAAACAATAAAAATACTCTTACCTTCAATCTCGCAGAGCAGTCGATCATTCCAGAGGTCTCTTCCATCGGGTCCTGTGTTGTCCCAGTGTCTGACTGCGTGCCAGGGAACCGCCATGTTCACCTTTTCTTCCGGGTTCTTCTTCCTAAGTCACCTGACACAGATTGGGTGACATAGCTGAGAAAAAACCTGCTGATCTCACTGTCTACCCTTTTATGCAAAGTGAAAATTGTGAGTTTAGGTAGGCTTTAACCACCTGAGCGGTAACCCCGTGTGTGACTCGGGTTAGAAATAAAAGATGCTGAAAGCGGTAATTCCGAATCACACTCAGGGTAGGTAAAACAATAGAAAACAATAGTAAATATAGCCTTACCTTATCCCCCGACGTCCTTCTTCGCAATCCTCATCTTCTCGCTTCCTCCGGCCGGCGTCCTCTGCATCTGATGAGTCTCCAATGACATCGGTGCATGCGAACATTTCGTTCGGGGCGTAGCAGTAATTTCAAATCTATTTGTATTGCATTCAATAGAAAATACAGTAACTGTATTGAATGCATGGCAGTGGATTTATATGTGTAAAAGCAGTACATTGTGTTTCATGAAAATTTATTTTACAGTATAATATAATAGTATGAGTATAATATATATTTTTTTAATGTATTTAATTTATTATTTTGACATGATTTTGTGTTTCAAACGGACAGAAATGAACCGCCCAGGATGCTAAGTACACATTTAAACTACATACTTAGCATGCAGAAAGCCTTTCCTATACTGGTGACAACATTTTTCCTACCGTACTTTAATACATTGTATATTATATGTAACTAATGTCTATTTTCAAAAATATTGTATTGACTTAGGCTACATCCTGTTTTTTTAGGTTGTTTTTTAACCTATCATGCCCAATTTTGAACCATTTGTTAAAATTGAAACCTTAGATTTATTTTATCATATTGTCATTGTTTTACATCTTCTACAATTCACCCATGACTTTCTTACAGTATAATGCAATAAACTGTGTCATGTATGCAAGGTTGGTCTTTATAAATTATTTACATTTACATTGGTTGTTGTTATTTGCTATACAACCCAAAACTGTATTTGCTTTGGCAAATGTTGCTTACTTATGCAGTTTATTTTTTGTCATGATTCCCAGGTCAGAAAGGAATCAAGTGCTCTCTTTATCTTTTCTCTCGGGCTGTTTTTTTTAGTATTCTCAAATAGTAGTTTATTTACTAAAGGAGTACATTTTGAAACAGTTTGGGAAAGATGTATGTAAATCATCCAATCACATAGAAACAAGGTCCCTATTTTGTTGTCTATGGAATTTATTTATTGAGAAAATAATAACAATATCCTATTGGTGTTGCAGTTTACAATAGTAATAGTAAAATAAACAAAAACAGTTCATAGCACAGTATGACACAAATTCTAAAAAGGAGGAAAAGTAAAAGCTGATTAATTAGGTAGTGATTAGCCCAAGGTGTAAAATTCCAGATACATTGTGGGAGGTGAGTGAATCATTTCTTTGGCAATGTTCTGTTGAGAAAAAAAATCATCTTGCGTGAACTATGTACCTTTCAAAGATACTAACAAATAACTAAAATTTTGTTGCAGATTTTTGTTTGTTCCACCCTTTACAAAATTAATTCTGATTCTGAGTGTCTGACTCTTTCTAATCACTTCACTTTCCATGCTGTAAATAGGAAATCTGCAGTGTCTGCATCAACATAAAAGCAAGTAACATGTTGCCATATTGGATTTAGTTTTTGATATTTTTTTAAAGATTACAGTGGCTGCAGATTAAAATGGAATAGTGATTTTAATAACAGTAAGATACAAAATTATTTTAGTAGTATTTTATATGCTATATGTGTTTTATTCTCTATTATTTTCTTTACAAAATGGAGTAATCTTTGTTCATACATATTGACAAACAAGGGTAGTGGGATCAGCAATGGGGAACAGAAGTTCATTTCAGCAGATGCTCATAAAGGGCTAATGGTGTTAAACTTAAAGGTTTCTACATTCAACTGTTTAATGAGACTTTGTCAGTAACCAATAAGTTCAGTGCCATTGGAAATGCATGGAGACATTTCAACCAAACTTGCTATGTTCGACCATCACTCGAAAACGCATAGAGACAGTTCAACCAAATTTGCTAGACATATGACACCGCTGATCTTTGTACAGCGTTTTGGTATATGTCAGAGGTATATAAATGTAAAATAATAGTGTGTGACTGTGGGGGGGACATTAGAGCGTCAGCTCCTCTGTACAGAGACTGGTGGGTCCTGCTCAGTGTTTCATTGTACAGCACTATAGTATATGTCAGAGGTATATAAATCTTTATACATAAAATTGGATGTATGTATGTATGTGTGTATGTTCCACCATCACTCAACATTGCATGGAGACATTTCAACCAAACTTGCTGTACATATAACTGAGGCTCATGTGAGTGCACTAGTCATCTTTGTACGGCGCTGTGCTATATGTCAGAGCTATATTTGGATGTATGTATGTATGTGTGTATGTCATCACTAGGAAACACATTGAGACATTTCAACCAAATGTGCTATGTTCCACCATCACTCAGAAATGCATCGAGACCAATTCAACCAAACTTGCTGGACATATGACTCATGTGAGCGCACCAGTCATCTTTGTGCAGCGTTGTGGTATATGTCAGAGGTATATTCGTATGTATTCCTCAGTGACAGTGTGCCTTTTGCTTATATTTTTACATACTTTTTTTGGGACTATTTTACAAATTTCTGGCCTGTAATAATGCCTTCGAGAAAACGTAAGGCAAGTGGCCAAGTGCAATCAAAGGCAAAAAATGAAACAACACCATAGCCAAGAAAATCACTATAGCTTTATTTGATTCCTTTTCCCGTATAATATAAGATTGCAATAAATAAATACCCGGGCAACGCCGCGTATTCAGCTAGTAATATATAATACCTGAAAAAGAGAAATCTTGGGATCAGGAATTACATGTTGGGTGAGAGTGTGGGAAAAAATCAGAGGCTTGAAAATGTAAAAAATGATGTGACCACACCAGAACAATTATTTGTATAATAATACATCTGTATTTCTTGATGTTTCCATACAGGCAGCCTCAGTGGACTGGAAGTTGATATGGTAGGAAGATTTGAAGATGGATTTAGCACAGTAACCAGTTTGAAAAGCCCTGAAGTTAACGAGCAAGTGGTTTCTGAAGACAAGTCTGCAGAGGAAACAACCGAAGCCTCATAATCTTCACATTGCAATTCTTCTAAACCTACTATTGTTTGATGATGTTTATTTCCGTGCCAAATATCTATATGTGGAAGCACATTTTATGGTCCTTCGAGTGTGCTTTATGAAGCCTGAGCAGATAATATTACTATCTAAAGAAAGTTGTATTATTTCATTAGGTATTTATTTTTAGATTTATGAATGGAAAGTAAGTATTGTAAATCAAATAAATAAATAAAAATAAATGGGCTGTCCTAATCCAATGCACATTATTTCATGCAACATGTATGACTTTAAAAACAGCAAAGTGTGCATGAGCCATGACAAAAGCATAGTTTTTTTGGTTTTAATGAGCAGTTTATGGGTTGTTTTCCCAAGTCTGTAATTTGTCTTTACAAAAATAACACTACCTTATACCCACAGTAATGCTAAACTGAAATTCGACCTATATGAAATTATCAATATAAGCATACCCAAAAGTTTCAATTATAGGAGGAGGTTAGTATGTTAGGATTTGGGCGTCTTCTTACAAGTCTTGCTTTAGCAACAGGGAAATTAGAAGCCCTTAAAATTGACTCATCAGGTGTGCTGAGACAAAAACTCAAATACAGAAGATATAATTATATACAAATAATTAATCATTAGATACATCTTTTATTGTTTTACCATCTTCCAAATTAAGAAATTTAAGGCTTGACAGGACTGTCCCTTTAACAGTCTTGGTAAGGTAAAAAAATAAAATACAATGACAATGTAGTGTCTACCTTTTATGGAGAAAATGTTGGCTCAAATCCACTCATATCGCTCATATAAAACCTTTTATAATGGAGGGGATGACTGATCAATTTAACCAGTACTGGAAGGATCCTCAAGTGCTAAAAAGTCTTTAAAAGTGTACCTGTGTACAGATCATGCACACCTAAATTGTATACATATACATTACCAAACAAGTTTTTTAGGACAAGCCATCATTCACCTCTCTAATTAAAGACATTGTGGAGAAATGTGTTTCTAATGTTCACATTAGTAAAGTCTGATCATCTTTCTATGGGGAGCAAATATTAATAATATAGAAAATAAGTAAAATTCCAACTGCAAATCATATCTGATTAAATCTTTAGAGAAATCAGACTGGGTTCAGAAATTCCTAACTGGTATCTGAATTAGCCAATCCAGCCATCAGACAATAATAGCTGTCGTAGTCCAACAGTCAGATCAACTGA
>NC_092860.1:104590592-104615891 GCF_032062135.1 Pyxicephalus adspersus | reverse complement strand
TGATATCCTTGTGGTTAATGACTGTCACAAGACATTGCTTGTTGGACTTGTTACTGGTTCTTTGTACAGTTCCATAAAATAACTCTAATGATGTTTTTTGCATCTTTCAAAAATTCACATGTTGGTGTTATATAATAGTGAAGTGATTTTGGAGATACAGAGAATGGTGAAAGGACCATGGGTATATACTATATTTTGGAAATAGTACAATGGATCCATAGATCTTCTGTAGATAACAGCTGCCTTAAACCCTTCTGTCTGTTCAAGTATTCTCCGCAACACTAAGTTTGCTTGGCCTTGTCGTCCTCAACATTGCCTGTTTTTTTTTTTCAAAAAAGCTTGAACATTACTTCTTGAAACCCCAGTCTACTTTGGAAGCTTTGCCTGTTTTTGTATTCAGTCAATGGTGTATGACCTGTGACATGAAATGGTCTTCCACAACCTTGGTAGCAAAGTTTGGCTGTTGCTCACCCAGTTCAAGCCACCCACACAGCCGTCTTTGTTTCAGTTAATAATTACTGTACAACCTACATATGAAAAAGATTGTCACCTGTTTGGTATAATTAGTTAATCATACAAAATCCTACAGAATGCCTAACTTTGTGCAAGTGTACCTATAAGAATTGATGCTTGTTTAAAGACAATGGGAAGTCACACCAAATAATAATTAGATTTTTCTTCTGTTAGCTCCCTTTTTATAAAACTGTTAGATCCCCATTTTATAAATTTATAAGAATAAAACAGAATTTATATTTGTGGAAGCATTCTTACTTCAGAGCATTTTTCACATCTGCCTCAAACTTTTGCACAGTAATATATATATATATATATATATATATATTTATTTATTTATCTTTAAAAACATCAGTTTACAGAAAAAGTAAGCAGTATAACGACAGTCTGTTATCTCTGTCCCCACTTGAAACATTACTTGCTTACAAATTGTAACATACAGCAAGTGATTTGGTGTGTAGGCGCACTGTTCCTAGAATGCATATTACCATGGCAAGAAACTCCTAAGTGACAGGCAACAATGTGAATGAATTTATGTCCCCTGTAAAGTACTGCATATTAAATATTGCACTTTTCAAATACAAGAATGGTAAAAACAAGTAAATGTTGAACATGCACATTTGTGTTGAAACAGGAAATTGGGGTATGCATTTTCATCAAGAATCACTGCACATTTGTACATTCTGTTTTATTCACAGTTAGATGAAGCTGGGGTTTACTGCAGCAAATATTTATAATTATTTGACATATAAACTTTTTTAAAAACAACATTGGGCCTAATTTCCTAAAGGATACACTTTCATCAGTGTAGTTGGGTGATCCAGCAAACCTGGAATGAATCTAGTCCAGGACTGAAAACCATTTCTAACAAATACCAAATGACTTTTAAGAAATCCATTCCAGGTTGCTGAATCACCCAGCTTTACCGATGAAAGTGTATCCTCCCAAGCCTTGGAGAGCTTTAATAAATCAGGTCTATTATTTATGCTGTTTCCTATCTTCATGAGTAGCTCAGAGTAGTTTTCCTGTATACATCAATCAGCGCCAATCTTGATCCATTAATTTTCTTCTCAGACATGTTAGTCTGGTAAGAAAAGTGAAATGCAGGTAAAAAAATATAAACCTAGATAAAGTTGGTTTAAGTGCAGTTAGTACTTTTATGTTTTAAATATTAACTCACAGAGTACCCTTACTGAACTGTAATGTGTTAAAATGTGTTAAAATTAAAGCACAGATATGTCTCTATTCACAGGGCTTATTTTTTTCCAAGTTTTGTTGTTTATTTCTCTTTTTACATGTATTTAAACAATATTCACTGTTACATTTAGCACAATTTAATTGTTTTGCAGTTCTCTGTAGCTTTGCTAATTGTTCATAAGATTTGCCACCTGAAGAAGATCCACAGGCTTTGTATATGTTGTAACCTGTTTTAATGGAGAGCAATCTATGCTATCTATGATCATCAGGTAAATGATTTAATAATTAAGACATGAATAGCTAACCTTTTAGTGTAGATAATTTTTCCACATGTATTTTATTTTTTGTGACAAACATAATTACATTGTGTGGAGCATACAAAATGGAGTACAGATGGCAATGTGCCATATGGATGATTTTGTGTCATGCTAATTCTGAAACCTCTTCTTCATCACTCTTACTTTGTGCCCTACGCAAGTGAAAGCCTGAAGAATAGAGAATATTTTTACATATTTTTTTTGATAATTCCAGGCTTGATTACTTCAGGGTATTAATATCATAATCTGGCTCCAGTAAAATAAAATCAATATATTCTCATATAATGTGGACGGTATGGAGAAACCAGGGAGCTAAAAACTGCTTGAAATTGTATGGAATTTTATTTGCACTGATTGATGTTACTAATGTGGTTTTAAATTGATTCTTATAATGGTCATGCTATGGGCACGTGTACACATACCTTCTGAAAGGGGTAAAAGTACAATGAGCTATGAAAGCCATTTTTTATCTGGAGATATTTTAAATGAAGACTATCTTATACAACAGCTTCCAAACAACTTCAAACGATCAGTGTGGGTGTAAGCATTGTGTGTTGCTGTTAGATATTAATTGTTTATTACAGCGGTCCCCAACCTGTGGTCTCTGAGAAAATTTTGGTGGTCCAGGGCTCTGGCTGGTGCATTCCCCAACGGGGTCAGGAAAAGGAATTGTTGGCTGTGGATTAGGCTTTCTAGCTATAACCCAAGAAATGTATACAGCAACATATTATCAATTCATCCTGCACATGTTTACTTTTATATTGTAAAAGTCTTGCCAAAGTCAGTGTGATTTTGATCTGCTTACTGTAGTGGAATGCAAAGTTAAGATCAATAGCTTGCAATTACAGTCTGTAATAGGGAGGTAACTTATTGCATTCTGTACAATTAGCATACCTGAGTACAGTATTGGTGTGGATAACGACGCATGCTTAGTCAATAAATTGCTTTGCTCCCCAGGCTCCCAATACCTTTGTGCCTCTGAGCAGGTCTTTGCTAATGTGATGCTTAAATCCCTTTCCAGACATATCTTTGTCAGATACTACAAGAATAGGTTAAAAATGTGCACAGATGGTTAGCTTGTTTATGAAATTTCCCCGCGACCCTCTCATTGTGACAGTGTTCTAATATTGCACACTTCCCTAACATTTTGAGGAGCGTAGATTGCATACATATGGCATTAGTCCCTCCATTAAGCTTGACTCTATATTTAGAAATAGGGAAATGTTTCATTCCATTAATGCACAGGTGATATGTAATGCCAAGCATGTAATTACCAATGTTGTTGCTAAATGTCCTGAGCCTTGACATGACTCCTTCATCATTCAAGGCTCTACTGTTACCTAGTATTTGGAGGGATGACATTCTTTCACTGAGATGCTTTAGTGAAAAAAATATGTAAATGCTATGCAGCAATATGTATGTGAAGGGCATAAGCTGCAGCCGGTAAAAGGTTAAATTTCTGATTTTGGAAAGACTTCAAACCCCTGCTAATGAACATCTGGGAAGATGGGTTGTGTGTGGCTGCCTATTCCATTTATATGGAGAGCGGTGAATCCCGCTGCAGAGCCAGCCAGAGTCTTCACGACAAACTGAATAGAGATTGTTATTATAATGCACCATTCTCATTTACCACTAATGTACTTTGTTCACCAAACTTGTCACGGAAGTAATAACTGGTTACATGGAGCTTGCAATCTACATAATAAGTAAGGAATGCTGCGGTCTGTCTTCAGGCAGGAGTAACGGAACTCCTTCCTGACCTGAATTTTGTAAATATTTTTGGACATTTGAATAAAACTAATCACTGTTAGCAATTTGCAAATTTAGCCGAAGCAAAAGTTTTATGGAATTTTTAGAAACAATTTTTCTTATTTAAGACACACTGGCATATTAATTGGCTTTTAACTTTAATTTGCCTTAGTTTTTGTGTACCTGTAACTGTTGTGGGACATGTGATAAAAAAAGTGCTTGTCAGTTTGCAGGACTACAGCCAAATAAAATATATTACATTAATATATAATATAAATGGTAGCAATGTAATGTCATAAAAATAAAGTGTTTTTTAGTTTAATTAGGTTTAAATCCTACATTTCTGGGAGAAGAAAATAAACATTTTACTGATTTCCCCAATAAATATAAAATATGATTAAATGAAATTCTGGATCATTTATAATTGTTTTATTATATTTCTAAGTTTTCCATTTAAATCCTTTATTTTAATTTGATTTACAAGGGAAATTGTCATCAAAGTTTATTTTACATTTAAGATGCTTTTAAAATGACTTTGTTCACCTGCTCTCAAATGTCTAATAGAAATATAATTTATTCTTATCACAAACACTGCTTCATTGAAAATACTGATTTAACTAGAATATGAAAAAATCAGTTGAGAAAACGCTAGGTTAAAATGTGTGTAAACATCATTACATTTTGGTATGCCTTGCTCTCGTAATAAGCTGAATTTGGCATACAAGCCCATTGTCCAATCCAGTAAAGATAACTTATATTGGTCATGTGTCAAACAATTGTAGGGTACTAGTAAAACCCAGCAGTGTACTCCTCATCAATTTTCGTCAAGTTTAGGGGAAGATATATTTAATTTTATTTGTTTAGGTTGAGATTTGGTGAAGTGTCAGTGAGTGTAAAATGTTTTTACTCTCTGCTGGCTAAATGATAATTTTTTATGATTGTGCATTGATGCCTTCAGCAGTCTCAGGGGCTTCACTGACTATATACATGATCAATTAACAGCTAATTAGGTAGAGAACAGATCTTTCCAAATAATTTGCATTACAAATTCAAGTTTTGCCAAAAATAACAGTGTTGCATAAGTTTATAAAGGTCAGTTATATGAATAAATAAAATATTTTAATTTACAGTATTTTACAAAAAATCTATTATTTAAAACATTTATATACTATTATTATTATTCTCTATTATAATATTATACTCCTGTATCAATGTTTTATACTTCTAGGTATATTCATGAACAAGCAACAAGTACTAACCCTTCATTTACTATTTAATATTTTATACTGCAGTTGTAGAAAAAATGTGTAGTGGATTATTCTGTTAAGCCTCATTTCCTGATTTCAGACATGTATTATGTCTTTACAATTGTGAGGTATGATAAATCAAAAATAATTTCTAAATATAAATTGCTGTAAGTAAATATGCACCCCCATCTTCACATTTTGTTGTGTAACAACCTGGAGAAAATTTGGATCTTACTAGAATTATACCATTACCATTTGAAGTACAAAATGTTTTCATTGTGTAAAAGGAAAACATTTATGTTGTATATATATTTACTGCCCAAATGGGCACTTTGGCCTTGGGTTTAGTAACTTTGGCTGCTATCCTAGCTGCAAGTCTTTTGGAGATAGGTCTCTACTGTCTGGATTATTCAATGCTTGTCCTCACCAAAAATTCTTGTGAAGGATTTAGGTCTTGAATCTGAGAGGGCCAATATCGCATCCTCAGGCGAACATTTCCAGAGTCAGGTCTCTTGCAGGTTAAAACAGACAGGGTTTTCTCTAGATTTACCTTGTTCCCATTCCTTTATTATTCAGTCCTGAATTTTTTCCCTATCTTTTCTGCCTAGCGTCTTAATATATTTATCATTATAAAACAGGACTCCCACATGCCTTGTGGCACACAAAATAGCATTTGATGTCGCTTTTCTCAGCAGAGGATTTTCTCTTAAACTAATTTTGTTGCATCTTTAGCTTTTTCACCTGCATATCCCTTTTAGACCAGGGCAATTTTATACTTTCCTACAAAGGGTCTACTTTCTTTAATTTCTGTAGAGTATCCTCTGCTATCACTAACAACCTATTTAATCAACTAAGACACACAAATTCTGGCTTTTCAAACAATAGGACATATTGACTCTCTGGCTTTGTGTAAACAGCAGTGTTACACAGCCTCTTTAGGGATTTGGAGGTCAGTCCATAGATGACATAATTTGGTGTCTGTGAAGGGTGGGCTGAACTAACTCCATGCCTGTGCATATCTCAGGAAATACTCTAATAGGTTCAAGGAATAAGGTTCCTTCTGTACATACATAGAAATACCAGGAACTAAAAGAATAGTTATAAGCCTATGTATTGCAAAACAGAAAAAATATATATTTTATAAGGGATTTTACATGTATAGATATTTTCTATATAACTGTGCTTCATTCAGAAAATCACCTAAATAATCCAAATATTATTTGATAGAATCCATCATTTCATAGCCATGAGGGCAGACCTGTTATATATGCAACTACAGGCTCTTCACCGCAGTCCTTTCCCCTACCATTGCTGGCGCGCTCACATTTTTCTGCCTAGCAAACCATGTGCCAACTGACTTTAAAACAAATTTAAAATAAATTTAACTAATATGAAATGAACACGAATAACATTTTTTCTATGGAGTGTTGTCTATTTGTAGATGCAACTTAACACCAACAAATAAAGCCAGTATTACTGCTAGAATTAAATTATTAATAATGAGGATACAATTTTATAACAAGGAATTGTTACCAAGAGAACAAAATCACATTTTTGCAGAATGCAAAAAAAAAAAGACTTTTGTGACTTGCAGATACGGAGTCTGGGTTTATGTGATTTATAGTGTCATTGGTTTGTAATCATATGGAAAAGAAAGCTAATATAAAGGAAATGCTTGTAGTCTATTACTGGCAGCAAAATTTGTTTTGTAAAGTTGTGTGTGGCAGAGGGCTAGCCCAGGACAAGCCACAATGATCCATCTCCTGGCTGGGTCATACATTCTCACAACAGACGAGCTCTGATGGAAAAGCACTCATATGAAGTCTGTCTCATAATTACGTTGGGTTTCCTTATGCGATTGGAAATTAGGTTTCAGAGGGTAGGATCACGCTGACCTAGTGCCACAGAATAGAAATCAGATAAGCAAGCCATGTTTTCTAAGAAGTAGTCACAAGAAGCTGCACCCGAGCTTAACTCTTTCGTGGTGAGGCCTTGCACGTGAACAAAGAAGGAATATAAAAGAGCAGCATCTCATATTCTGCACCTCTCCTGCTTTGCACATTGCTCTTGCTGTGCTCTTGAATGTAATTTTGCCCATTCTGTCCCCAGTTTGTTGCCTAAGGCCACTGGCATTGAGAGTGTTTGTCATTTATACCAACTGGGCTCCTGCATGTGAATCTGACCCAGCCACTCATCTGTCAGCACTGTCTCATTCCTTTTATTTACATCTGTCTTTAGCATTCTAATTATCTACTTTATTACTTTAGCCTGGAGGAATACCGTAAAAAACAACTGATATGAGGAGGATCCTACTCACAATAAAACTGCCTAAAATCCCACTGCATATTATCCCTAGCACTTGAGAATATTTGTGCTGCCAGATGACCTCAATATGTCCTCAGATTGATCCTGTTATATAGCTGTATCCTTCATCTAAAAACACATCTGAACACTATGTAAATATATGTATCTCCCTGTTTATAAACACATTTACAGCAATTGATGTATTATTTTTATTAAGGATCATTTGTCTGTAATTTCTCAGTATAAATCACCTGGTATCCCTAGTATCTTCCATTAAACAAGTTCACAGCAGAGGTCATCTGAAATAAACAGGCTCGGTAGGCACGTGAACTTCATTTTTCGAAGCAAATTATTTGTCATTTATTTTAGCTACATTTCCAAGAATTTAATGTGATTGAGAACTAAAAATAATTTGTTTTAAATTTGTCTGCTATATAACAATTGGTTAAAAAAGGTTTAGTGTGTTTTATTAATGCTTATTGTTATCATTTATTTTTGCTAAATGGTTAACTGCATACAAATATGTGTTTGTACTTACTTGCATTAGGAATATGACTGGCTATTTTATTTAATGCTGGGTTTCTTAAATAGGGTTTGTTCACACTTTTGTTTTTAAAGTGACCCTGTAAGGTTAAAAAGAAGTAGTTAATAGCCACTGCAATAGAAAGTTCCTATACTGACCGTAGCAGCCTCCACCTCTTACCTTTGCTCTGTTACAGCATTGCATTCTCTACATAGCTGGACATGCTATGGTTCCACCCTCCTACTTCATCATTGCTGTGTCCTATAGGGTATGTATTGACAGCTGATGGGTGCTGCATTAGGGGGAACCCATTCATTTTGAGAATAACACACTTGGATTACCTGGTCACTACCTGCTTAAGTGCATATGCATTTGATTTTCCCATATGTGTGTATTGCTTTTTAAAATAAACAGTATTTCCAATGCAATAACATGCAGGCACAAGTACTGGTCTTATGTATGTTAAGGTAATGTTTTGACTGTATTAACACCTCCTGGATTGTAAGCTCTTCGGGGCAGGGTCCTCTCGTCCTCCTGTGTCACTGTCTGTATTGGTCTGTCATTTCCAACCCCTATTAAATGTACAGCGCTGCATATTACGTTGGTGCTATAAAAATCCTGTTTTTTGTTAATATTATTATTATTATTATTAATATTAATAATAATAATTATAGGTTTTATTTATATTTCTTGTTATCATAGAGAGTACATCATCAGCTTTAATTATGGATCAAAATGTTTAAAATGCACACATTTTACATGTGTCAATAATTTATCCTGGGGCAACAGCATCTGAACTTCATGAAAGTGTTTGAAGCAGAATTATCCATGTACTGTAGGTGTGGTTTATGTTCAGCAAAGCATGCCTAAAGCAGAAATTTAAATGAATACCTAGAATAAACTTTAAAGACCACTACATATAATATGATCATTATGTCTTAGTTCTTGCAAACATCTCTGGATGATCACTCCTGGGATGGCAGACCAGGTTGGCTTTGTTCAGAGTCTGTGTTTGTATTCTAATGTAGGTCACAAAGTATATATACAGCTATGATGTGTTTAAGGATTGTTATAACCAATATTCAATAAGCATGGTCAAATTGTATAAATACACTGTGTGTATATATATATATATATATATATATATATATATACACACACATCATGTTGTTTTGTAATGTTTATTTTAATTAGTTTTATTCTATTCTAAAACCAAGAAATCAAAATCAATTGAAATGTTTATTGGAATTTTGTTTTGTAGAGTTGTATTTGTGCTGCACTGGTACTCATATTGTTTATACAGCATATACTTTATATTGCCATTTGTAGTTTAATGTTAGTTAGTTGTTAATTAAAATGTTTTTGTTTTTTTTATTGCTGACATACTTCTCAATATTACAAAATTAACAGGGCCTGCAGGGCCTGGATGAGATAGATGAGACCAAAAGCTTTAGGTAGATGTAAACAACAACTTAAAAATTTTTAGTTTGCTAAACCACCATGCATCATACATTTTGTACATTAAAAAAAAGTCAAAATATTACTTGTTTCACCTTTTGTTGCATATCAATGCCCCTGATCTTCAGCATCTGTTGTGGCATTTTCCTACATTATATACTTGTAATCCACCGACTGTATTTTTCATGGCAGGTTTCCTGTTTGTGAGAACAGTGGACAATGATTGCATATTGCATGTTAGTTGCATTAAAAACCTATATAACATGGTCAAAGCAGGAGAACAAGGAGACATTATCTTAATACCATCATTCTATAACTAGACATACCTAAACAATGACTTTTGTGGCAGGATCGCCAGGTATTCACTTATTGAAAATAAATTGAATTATTGAAACTTACCTTGAAAATTATAAAAAATTAAAAGCAGAAGTTTACTATGAAGAGGAAATAAGTGCCGTGTCAGGATTATTGCTGCAGTTTAATCCTAAATTCACCCGTTGTGTCTAATTATCTGCTGTGAGCATGGATATAGCAGGACTGAGAGCACCAAATCTACACTGCTTGTTTTATTACAATGATGGGTTTAAATGAATGATACAAAACCACTGATTTCCTGCTGCTGATTACGTGGCTATGACAGCAAAAATGTGGAAACTAAAAAAAGAAATATTTTTACACTGGTAATATCCAACCCTGTGATTTTATGTCACAAGCATCAGATTTACCTTCAGGGCCCACCATAGTTTTACTAAAGATAAAATATATCAGAATTGTAATGGCCTGGGTGTATTAGTTTAGTTGGGAATAAGACAAAGATTTATAAATGGATATTTCTACAAAGTTATTGCTTGCAGCATGATAGACATGTATGATCGGTTTATGTTATAGGCATCCATGCATTGCTAGTTTTGTGAGATGTGTGTGTGTTTTACTTTGATCTTGATTTTATTTGCTCATTGCAAGTGACTGTATTGCAGATGTTCACAAATCTAAAGACCCGGGATTTCCTCTAGAATGAGTAGAATTTAAATTACACAAAACATGCATTTAGTTGAAAAATACAGGGCAACTAATACTATAGATAGTACATTACCTATGACTAGTTTATGATTCACTAGCACCACATAGCCATAACATATACCCCTTAGAATAGTGACCATACAATTAGGCCACCTACTACCTAGTAACTCGGCTCACTGTAATAGACTCCTAACTACACCTGAACAGCACTGTGCACACTTTGCTTGTTACTTCATTATCCCCACAGAAATCAGTCCTTTACATGAAGGGCTTGTGTTTGCCTCACATACAAAAGCTTCCCACTCCCCTTCTGAAAACACCCAACTATGCATTTGACATACGGTTTAGTGCAGACGAATGTACATATATGAAGGGGGTAATTCCACTCTTGTTTTTAATCTATGCCTCTGAAAACAGTAGATGATTGGATATGGCCTTATGGCCCTAAAGAGTTAATGAAGTATAAGTGTTCATGTTCTTAGTTAAGCAAGAAGATGTACAATATTGGCCACCCAGTTGTGTTGTTCATGAAAGAACCAATATGACAAATTTTGAAACTTTTCTTTTAACTTTGTGAAGGAAGGCAATGTACAAAAAACACAATCAACAACAAGTGCAACAATAATACAAAAGCAATACCAAGAATAACTGCAACTGCTAAAAAGATTTATATTAAAAACTGCGGTATAAATATAATATAAACTAGATACAAACATAAAGTCTTACTATACAGCCAGCTGAGTTTGCCCTCAGGTAAAACAAAGTAAAGGAAAGTAAATGGGATTGCCAGAGAGGGCCAATTCATATAAGCCAGTGGATAGGCTGCTGTTTATTTAAAGTTGACACATTTCTTAAATATGCAGCATTCCGCAGCATTTATTAGTGTAGCACATTCCCCTAGAAAGTGCTGAAGGCATAGATAATCACACTTGACAAAAATAAAATCTGGTCCTTATAACACTTAGCAGCAGAAACTGAAGCTGACTTACCAAAGACGTTTGGAATCTTTACCCCTTATATATACAGTATAGAGGATAAAAATAACGCAGGGAAGCAGCACACCCATATGGGTTATGTAATGCAGTTCATTAAGAGATAGCGTGACTAACAAGAAATGCTGGACATTATAAGGCATATATAATAAGGAATTTAAATTGGAATGCTACAGATAAGCATGAAGTATATGATACACCAATAGTGCCCAGTCAAGTGAGAAATAGAGACTTTTAAAAAAGTTTGGGAAGAATTACAGTGCCTGCCGGGCTGCGTTGTTGTTTTCTCTGTTTTCAAAATTCACTTTTTTTATTATATTTTAACATTTGCCAGAATTCTGTAATCACAAGTAAAATTATTATATTTGTGCTTTTTATTATATATATTATTATATTTGTAATATTTTTGAGCAGTTTTGTATTTGATGTAGTAGCAAGCTGGGCTATTTACCATGGCCATGTCTTTTTTTTGTAAGTAAACTTTAAAAAGAAATACAGCATGCTTTTGCTTTATCATATCCCTGGACAACAATGTCTAGATGCATAAATGAAAGACCAGAAATCACCCTCCAGGAGCCCTCCCTCCTGTTATTACTTAACTCTGCAGGTTTTCTGCCATTTCAGCATTTGTGCACAGTTTGTGTGGGAAAACAGTCTTCCCTAAACAACATGAGCAGAGAAATTAGTAAAACTCTGCGACTTGATCTGAAAACATTCTTGATTGTGTGATATATACTAAATTACCATGTATGCTCAAATTACAACTGATCTAAATGTAAAACAACTAAAAAAAATAAATAAACAGGAAAACTACAATGACTCGAGGATAAACCTTTTGTGACTGCTACCATTCAAAACAGTAATTAATATTAAAACCAATAAAATTGTAGCCAATGACAGTAATGCCACATACATATATACAGTAGATATATACTGGAGACAGGCTTGTGTAAGCCTAGCTGCTAGACAACATTAATGCGTGCAAATAGCAGCCCTGACATTGTACAGAGAAGCTCGGCCTGTGCAGTCAGTGTAGCATCCAGCATCCTCTTTATATGGTGACTTGTCCACTGAAGGCAATGAATACTTGCTCTTCCAAACTCATCTAAATTACATCAATAACAGAGCGCAGTCTTTAATGAGCTCTCAACTTTAAAGACTTGAAGGATATTAACAAGCTGCTTGACAAATGGTGCTTAGAAGCACATTAAAGACGCTGCTAATGGAGCGCATAATGACGGCTAATTTTCCATCAGATATAAATTAGAGCCCCAACAGTTATTTGCCTTAAGGACTTTATGTAAATGATTCTGTTCTGTATAAACTGGGAGGCGAGGACTGCCATGCCATGTTGGCAATGCTTCTGGATGTGATTAATAGATCCGCAGCACAAACGGACACACATTTGAAAGGATATTCATTTCACACAGACATATAAACAACTCAGATTGTATGCCAGTCAGAGCAATCCGGGCAAATCCAGCAATGGTGGCCACAAATAGATTTCAGTGCATCCCCACATCATTCATACTGCACAGTGAACATTTGAACATATAGTAGTTCTGTACACTTGACATGGTCTCTTCATTGTCTATGAATTGTTGTCACTTACTATGCATATATTGATACTGCATGTATCTGTCCTCTCTGGCCACGACAAACGCTCTATATAGTATTAGAGCAGGTTGTGACATAACATACATGATGCACCTTTAGGCAGGAATCTAGGCCTCGACTAAATAGCAACTTAGTGCCAGAGGCCTTGGAAATGCATTGTTATCACTACACATTCCTTGCATATAAATTTACTGCTGGAGTAGGAGGAGGAATATGCTGGTGGTGGTGGTGTAAGCAAGATAGAGCTCATACTGCAAAATCCAAGGCCCAATTTCAACCCACTAGATTGACAGGTCCTTTAGAAACTCCATGCGTCTATCACTGGGGGGTCTTCTGTTTTTAAAGAAATCAGTTGCTTGGAGTAAATTGTACAGAGAAGCTCGGCCTGTGCAGTCAGTGTAGCATCCAGCATCCTCTTTATATGGTGACTTGTCCACTGAAGGCAATGAATACTTGCTCTTCCAAACTCATCTAAATTACATCAATAACAGAGCGCAGTCTTTAATGAGCTCTCAACTTTAAAGACTTGAAGGATATTAACAAGCTGCTTGACAAATGGTGCTTAGAAGCACATTAAAGACGCTGCTAATGGAGCGCATAATGACGGCTAATTTTCCATCAGATATAAATTAGAGCCCCAACAGTTATTTGCCTTAAGGACTTTATGTAAATGATTCTGTTCTGTATAAACTGGGAGGCGAGGACTGCCATGCCATGTTGGCAATGCTTCTGGATGTGATTAATAGATCCGCAGCACAAACGGACACACATTTGAAAGGATATTCATTTCACACAGACATATAAACAACTCAGATTGTATGCCAGTCAGAGCAATCCGGGCAAATCCAGCAATGGTGGCCACAAATAGATTTCAGTGCATCCCCACATCATTCATACTGCACAGTGAACATTTGAACATATAGTAGTTCTGTACACTTGACATGGTCTCTTCATTGTCTATGAATTGTTGTCACTTACTATGCATATATTGATACTGCATGTATCTGTCCTCTCTGGCCACGACAAACGCTCTATATAGTATTAGAGCAGGTTGTGACATAACATACATGATGCACCTTTAGGCAGGAATCTAGGCCTCTACTAAATAGCAACTTAGTGCCAGAGGCCTTGGAAATACATTGTTATCACTACACATTCCTTGCATATAAATTTACTGCTGGAGTAGGAGGAGGAATATGCTGGTGGTGGTGGTGTAAGCAAGATAGAGCTCATACTGCAAAATCCAAGGCCCAATTTCAACCCACTAGATTGACAGGTCCTTTAGAAACTCCATGCGTCTATCACTGGGGGGTCTTCTGTTTTTAAAGAAATCAGTTGCTTGGAGTAAGTCTTAAATTTGAAGGAAGTCGGGATACGCAAAATTAAGAAAAATGGCTTTGTGGATGTAGCTGTGTAGTGTACTAAAATATAGCGCATTCCAACCTAAAACTGTAAATCAAGCGCACTGTAAAATTAGTTTTGTAGCAATAACCTACAAGCAGTATTTAGGTCTTCTATACCTGTTGTAAGTGGTAACATTAAACACTAATATGTACCTTTCTGTCTTGGTTGTCTTGGTTTTATTTAAAATATATGAGAATATTCATGCAATAAAATGTGTAAACATTCTCTTTTTTGATCCTAATGTGAAATTGAAAATTAAATTTCCATAAATTAATATATAAACTTATAAAATAAATGTTATTAAAAATTTATAAATACATACATTATATGTATTGTAATATAATAATAATAATAATAAGGCAAAATTGATTTAACAACTTTTTAAAGTAATTTTGTCATTTCCATCTTCTGTAGCACAAAATAGCTTCAGCTAAATATGCATGCCGATATGTGATATCTCTGTAGATAGAAGTGATCATTATCCTGAGCACAATGTTACTCCTTTGCCGCCTAAAGCTATTGTCATGTTATGTGACATATGACATCATCGTAAGAAAAGTACTATAGAAATATGCTTTCTATATACAAGTGATTCCATTATGAATGCTACAAAAAATTTTAGAAAATAAATTTGCTATGTTTTAGGTCCTTTGAGTTTGTGGGTGACTACATATTTACACCTTGTACCACCATCCATCTGAGCATTTATAAATCAATGAACCATCGTACTATACATGTCTATTGGTCATCACAGTCAAGAAAAACAGCACTATTCACAAAAACAAAGAACATTCAGAATCATCCATTCTAAGGGAAAATCACACTGTCAAGCTCAGTGTAACAGTACACATTAACTTGTACCCTACATATGTCATACATTACACTTGAAAAGAATATATGGCTTCAATCATCTTTATGAAGCCATTTGTATTACCATGGTCTAAAACCGTTCTCATCATGGTTAGCTTGCATGAGTGTAAATAATATGAATTATTATGCTGCATTTTCAAAAGATGTTCCCATAGGCAGCTAATAGGAAAGCCATTTTGGCAAAAAGAGTTCTTCAGAGAGCATGTTTTGAGTACATGGGGGTATTATTCATTGTACATTTCTGACAAAGAACAAGGATTGATTACCATTGCTGAATGGAAAGCTGAGCCAGGAGTGTATTAGCACTCCATGTCCCCATGTCATGTGAGGTTCAACATAAAATATCCTCCGAGCAGTCATTTGGCCATCCTTCAGCCAGGGCTTTCACAATACAGCTGTATGGAAAGGGCCACCAGAGTCTTCCATCTGATCTGGGACATTTCATTTCCTGTACATGGGAGAAAAATATTATAAATCATTTCTTTATTTCATATGGAAAGAAAAATAAAATGGGGAATATGTGGGATTTGATTTAGGTCCGATGTTTACAGTTTAATGTTGGACAAATTATTTGTGAAAATATGTATATTCTGTTCAGAAGAATTAGAACATAAAAAGATGTAATCATAACTTGCATGATGTTCATATTTATCATGGCATTCATTCCGGTAACTGGTATTTACAAGGGGAACCGTAAGGAAAATGAAAGATTTTGTGTCTTGTTTATATGAATACAGCCTACCCATGATAATCACTCCATGATGGGCTTCAAACAGAACATACCTTACCTTTACTGTATGCCTCACCTTTTTAGCAAGCAATCTTTTAGGGTGTTTTGTTCTGACTTACTAAACATTTTAAAATATTACCCTGTTTACATATTTCACAATCAAACACTCTAACTTTGGGTTTCAGTTGTTTTCTAGCAGCTTAGAAACACCTGCTGCTTGTTTACATTAGAGTGCTGACAGGCTGACAAGATTCTGCTTACATAGAAATGAATTGTGTTATCCAAAAAATCTCTGGGATAGATAGCAGTCAATGGGTGAAATTTTTAAGCCATACACTTGCCCTGCTTTTAACCTATTCACCATTATCTATACTCCTATGATGATGCTATATCTACCCTCTATTCAACAGAGTTCCACCAAAATCACCCTTTTAGTGTTTGATCTCTGAATGGTTGGGTAACCTAATACTAGAACATGTAATAGAATTATTTATCTAGAATTTTATCTCACCCAAAAGTTATGTTATGATAAATGGCTGTATTACTTGTGCATCTCATCTAACCATCACATTACACCTAGTAATTATAGTGGCATTTAATATTGCTGTGCACACCTAACAAAAGCATATTTGCTAAAACTGACAACTTCTCATTAGCAAATGTCTTCTGAGATTAAACTTGTACCATTGATAAACTGGCAGGAGGGATAGTATTTTAAACCCGGTTCCATCTTAAGGGAAAACCGGAATATGTTCCTAAAATAATGGTGTATACCTAATGGGTTGCGCACCTTCTTTTTTCAGGGAGCATTAGATTTCAAAGAAAATTTCCACCTGGTACATATACAGAGTCGCTGGTTACTCCTTTAAAAAGGTGCAGCTAGTATTAGGTAAACTTTGGAACAAGCTTTCCCATTTTTTGTTATCCTTCTTTTTAGGACATATTGGAACGTACAAATTAAATATCTACAATCTATGTTTGTGCTGTTTATTAATGCATGATGTTTATAATTTTATAGTATTGCAATACATTTTGCCAGGGGATAAGCCTAAGGGTTGGTTTATATCTGAGCTCTAAAAAACACTATATGTGGCTTTCAGTGTTCTGGTCCAAAACGCCATTCTTTTGTCTGTGAAAATACATTGAAAATGTCTATAATATTCTACACTGCAAACAGATCAGAGAAATCTATAGGATGTAATGTGTATTAAAGTGTAAATAGTAGGAACAAGACTAGATGGAGTAGACTAGATGGAGTCATTTTTCCTTTGACCAGAGCTGTAGGCTCAACAAGCAGAGATGGTAAAACATTGTATATTCAGTTTTTCCTACATTGTGGTCAGATTGTCAGATTGTCCAGTTATTTTGCATGACACAACCCAGGTGTCCAGTTGCATGTTGTTGTGTCCATGTTGTCTCCATATTTATACCTCTATCAGGGTGAAATATTAGAAAGTGTGTCATATGAGACCACCAACATTGTCCATACTGCTTTGTGACACCAATTCACCCTTCTCTGAAAAATATAATATTTGTAAAGGATGATGCAGTGCTTTTCATTTTCACAGAACTCATATTCCCACATTGGCCCTGATTTATTAAAGCTTTCCAAGACTTGAGAAGATAGACTATCATAGGAGAACTTGGGTGATCCAGCAAACCTGAAATAGATCTGGTCCAGGATTGAAAACATTTGTGCAATAAGTAAGGGAAATTTTGCAACAGGGACACTTTTTCCTGGACAACTGTCTAGGATGATTTTGTTTACTTAGGAGAGAATCATTTCCTGTTCTGTCTTTAGGAGAAATGTCTGTAGTGTGGTACAGACAGCAAAAAAACTAAGATTTTATCATTTCCCAAAACTATGAAAAAAAGCCTTTATGTGTGTATAGGCAATGTTTGATGTGTAATACTTTCTTTTTTGAAGAGTTAAGTGTCATAAAAAGTAATTGTCTATTTCCAGGACTGAAGTGATGCCTAATAGATGACACAAGCATGGTACATTCTAGTTCATTTGCAACTTTATTTTATTTGCCTTGTCTACAGATAATGTCACATAGAGATCAACTCTGTACTGTTACCTCTCATTTTATGACCTATTTCATAGTTACAATGTACAGACAGTGTAAGTAATGACTACTGAAGAAAAGACTAAGAAAATGCCTGCAGCAGACTGATCCACCTGATTGCAGCATTTAAGTCACAGCTAATAATTTAATGACTGTAGCAAAATGACATTTTATTGATAACAATACAGTTTTTCATGCTTTTGGTGTATAGTGTGATATGTTGTATGATGTATGTGTATAGTTTATTGATGAAAACTTCTAAATGTTACAGACGATTAAAATATAAGCAAACTGTAAAACTCCCCATGCTGGTTTGAAACATTCTTTATGCCTTGTAACTCATTACACCCGCACTTACCTTCTTACCTTCTTCCTGGTAAGGAGTGGGCAGGAGTGGGCAGGAATGGGTTTGGTGGAGCAGGATGGAGGAAGCTTCCACATGCCAAATGCCTGGCTTTAATACTCTCAGTGGTCAGGACAAGACAATTCTTCACCCCAAAGACATTGAAAAAATCTTTGAAAACTAGAAAAACGTATTCATAATAAAATGGATTGAGGGCTCTCTTTATACAGACAAAAAAAAATCTTGTAAAAGCTTTTTACCACTATGAACTCAACACTAAACAACTAGTTGATAAATGCTATCAATACACCACACCACTTTCCCTCTGCTGTGGTGGTAGTTCATTCTCTAAAACCTGTAACAGAGCTTTCTTCTTTTTCTTGTGAGTACAGGAACCCTAATAATACTTTGTACTGTTATCTGGAACTCGTGTCCATGCACTGGTTATCCTCCAACACCGTATTGATTATTATTTCCTTGCTTTTTTTCTGATTGGTTACAAAAATTCAATGGTTCTAAAATTTAATAAATATATATTAGAAAACACATGTTCAGACCAAGTAACTGTCAAAGTGCCACTACTGGGAGCCATCCAGGAACTGCTGTTACCACAAAATAAGCCCATAATTCCTCCTAAAGACCAAATTACAAAGTGAAGAGAAATGCATACAATTTGACTGTCCTGTCAACATTTGTCTGGAGTGACACTTTAAATATGAACATGGGTTGGTAAATTTGGTGGACGATGCACTTTACCAACGTGTGTCTTATAAAAATCACACGCAATTAATAACATGCAGTTAGGAGCAGAATCATTCTGAGCTATCCTACAGCTCTAAACAGCGTATTCCCAGAGTGTAATTGGCTTCACAAGGTTTACCATACAGAAAAATATTCCAAGCAAACACACCTGCAGCTGTCCTCTGATCCATCTCTCTTCTTTCAGCACACAGAAGATGGATGTTCATGGATTACTTACTTAATAGAAGAACATGCTAAAATAAACATTATACCTGACCCTGTTTACATGTGTACACAGGCAGTGCCTGCCACCTAGCAGGGAAGCTGATTTCCTATGAACTACAAGGCACGTCTCCAGGTCAGCTTCTGGCAAACCCAAAGAATTACAAAGTGCTAACTAATATACGTACATCTAAAAACACCCATCAATGGTCTCTATTCTGTCAGTTTGCATAAGACCAGTCCTTTAGATTCATGCTTTATTTTCTATTCTCTTTTGTTTTTTATGTTTATTGGTAGATATTTTTACATTTAATATTTTACATTTAATATAACTTTTTCTTGCATTCTTTAAAGTAAAGGTTTTTTTATATTTTATAAGGAACAAAAGTAAGAGTTAATTGTGCCTAATCAGTACCCTAAAATGTCACCTTTACCTTGATTTTAATATGAAAAATTATAATATTTTTCCTGGTGTGTTAGAATACGTACAAAATCCTGTGCCTATAGCCACATAGTTGTGTATCTGCAGTGTGTGGCCGAGGGCATTGCATGGTATAATGAGAATTGGAGTGAGAAATGATAACTTCTCTGCTGCTTACTGTTCTCCTAAGAGCTTGCTGGAGTGGAAGCTGTACCTGAGAACCTGAAGTGCAAGCATCCCCCTGCTTCTGTTACCTCTGCCTTCCTCTGTCAAGGCAGCCATGCCCACACAGAGACACAGCATGAAAGTGAATATGGTAAGACAGTGAGGGAGAAAAAATCAGCTGCATGGTGGAGCCTACAGGCAATACCGGGGATTAATCCTTTGTTTTCCATTTTCCTTGTTCAGAATACAGATATGTTTAAACTCCTTTAACAGACACATTAAGAGCTAATAATAAAGAAGTGGTGATCTGATTTAGGAATGGATCATTGTCAATAGTATCATTCTCCATGAAAGACAGTATGTTGTTGCTGATCATGCCAATTGCCAGCTTTATAAAAAAGACCCCTAAATCTCTCTTCTTCTAAACAAGGGGAGCTTTGGGGTAAGAAAAGGTTAATGTAGCAAAGGATGTTTTTTTTCCATATTTTCAAAATGAGCTTTTCACAATAAAATATACTGTAAATACTTAAGTATGAACTAAGATTTTATTTACTTTGAATATTGTTTTTTACAGTACCTGGGTCAAATCAGTAGATAGTGCTGTTTCCTCAAATTATTTGTGTAATAAACTTGCTGTTGGAGATGCTATTAGAGTTTGTTACACTCTTTATATGATGACACATCACCATCTACTGATTGCCAACAGTAATGCACAAAAGATCATTTAGGAGCAAGAGACTAATCATAATTAACACAAAAGTTAAAATTTTTTGTAACCTGTTTTACTTTTAGTAGGTCAGTTTATATAGTCCATCATTTTAATGATGGTGTAAAAGCACTAATCTTAAAGAAACATTATCCAAAGAAAAGTAATAAAAAAAAAATAATAATAATGTAATACGAGTATTTAGTATATTGTTTTTTTTTTTGCCATAGCTGTATTTTTGTTTCCATGTTTATGTGCAGACCAGGCTGTCCAGCAAAAGTGGCAGACAATTTATAACACTGCCGAAGGTGCTTGAATAGTTGCAGCTAGAGTGTTTTTTTGAAGAAGATATAAACCATGGGAATAAAAGGTGACCACTGAAAGCACCCGATTAATCCAGTGTTATAGTGACGCATTCACTCAGTGAAACATTCCTTCTGCACTCTGCACTTAATTTAACCCTGCAGCATTGCCATTTGTTGTGTATGTTGCAGCCCTTATTCTACCTAACATGTCCCCTGACCTTGCCATTAATGTGAAACAATGCTGAATTTAAGACCAATTTATAAAATATAAGTGGATGACATAAAAAAATATTTTGCTGACTTCAAGATAAAAAAGTACCTGCTTGCCCCTATTATACAAGAAATTACAAAATCTGGAAATTTCCTTTCACTAGATTATCTGGAAGAACTGTATTGGATTTATATATTTAAAAATAAATAAGTGTGTGAGCATGATGTTCCTAATGATCCTTTATTTCTATCAGCCTCCATAATGATGCACCTATATAGCATACCATTATAGAAAAATAACTGAAATGTCTTCTACCAATTTTACTTTCTACTATGCCTAACACTTTGTCTAGAATGTATTAATACTACACAAAACAATGACTTTCATATTTAGGTGTAACACAGGGCCAGTCTTCTAAGAGCCTACAACCCCCTCATGGCTTCAAACAGCCAATAGTTTAACCAGAAATTTAAATCGAGTTAAACCAAGCAACATTTCAAACATTTTTAACATATGCTTTTCCCCGTCTTCACCAGTTGTCAACACAACCCAGTTGAGATCATTATGTCTGCATACCAGGGCTGGAACTGATAATTGTGTATTGGTTCAATAGAGAACTTATTGGCTAAAAGCACATGGGCTGCAGGGAGTGGTCAAGGCTTGACTAAAATCCTAGGCGTACACAATGTTATTTATATTTGATGGTGTTTTCAATTGATATTACAATAGGCATATAAATAGATCCCTTGTGATTGACTGGTATTTAATGTACTATCCATCTTAAAAAAAGTGCCTTGCTGATCATTTTTAAAAAATACATTTGCTGGAATCATCAAACAATAAAAGAAGCATATTTGATCTTTTTAATCAATTTGACATGTTTTGACTATTATTATAATGGATCTGCCTTTTTCCAGCACTTTGTGATCTGTTTCTTATGTGATTACTTAAATGCAGTGTAGTACAAACATCATTTGTGTGACTCTTGGCGCAGAGATCATTAATTTAAACAAGTAGCTGCTCTTTGCATTGTATTGTTGATCACTGCAGAAATTCTCAATGGTAACAAATGAAAGAAGAAAAGGATTTTGTAATATGTAATATTCACAAAGGTGATTGGTGTCCCTGTCTATAATCAATCTAATGAGTAAATGGGATTTAAAAGATTTCCTTTAAAAGATTGTCATGTAAATATAACGTTTTGGGTTTTCTATAGGAGATCTAACCACATGGCAGATTCCTCAGGGACTGTGTTGGTGAAATCTCAATGTTTCCTGGTTGTACACCGCTGCTACGGCCACCCTCAGGGATCCTACTTTTTCCATTGTTGTTTTTTTGTGTTACACTGTCTGTGGCCACTGAGTACACAACTAAAAGAACAGGGACTCAAGTGAAAACTTTTTAATAACTTTTTTCCTTTTTTTGCCAACTGCATATATGAGTACAAATTTTTTTTTGGCTACAGAAAAAAACAGATTACTTGTTACTTTTAAATATGAAGCTTGGTTGGATGTGGTTTCATAAATTACTCTCACAAAATATAACTTGCTTTCCTACCTATTCTCTCTGCATCCAAGGTATGTATTTTAATCTTTTTTACTGTTACTGGAAAACAGTAAGGCTGCTCCTAAAAGAAAAATTGCTTTACAAAAGATCTTAGTAACTTACACAATTTTGTATGCAGTAGGCTGAAAGAAACATTATTTCTGAAATATACTGCATATACAGCAGCCTGCACAAAACATTATTTCACAAACATACTGCTTATGCAAGATTGGAGGAACGCACACATTTTTTCTATTAGCGTTCGGTTTGTGAGGAAGTATCAGCACTTTGGGATGGCTGGAATAGCCGATGGCTGAAAGCTGTAACCAGGACCAGGCAAGAAAAAAGTGTTTGTGCATAAGTGTATGTTCTTCTGCCTTGGTGGCTTTTATTAATATTTTACTTTATTTCAATACTTTATTTTACACAGCAGGCCACGTGACATCCCCTCTTTATGGGTTTGGTTTTATAGCTTTCTGGGGCACCTCTAAACTTTCAGCCTCTGATAATAAAAATTCTGTGAATAAGTCAGCAAATGACCAATGATCCAATGACCAGCCTTAAGAAGCTAAACATGCGAAGCCAGAAAAAGTGATTTTCCTGGCTACACAATGTAATAGAGTTGTATGATTCAAAAGGGTAACTGACCACAGTAACTTATGTGTTGGCAAAACAATTCACAATGTGCACTGAAAATTTAGCTGGTTGGCCAGAGTTCTTCTTTGAAGGTGATGTCCAACAGCCAACCAAGTACCCAAATAAAGTTGTGCAATAACAATTAAATCTGTGAAATATGTGTAATCCTTATTACATGTCTTAGCCTTACAGTTTTTGCCTCATCCCAACCTCAATCCTGATCGTTGAAGTGTAAATAAGCCTCCTTTTAATGGTAACCACCATCCTTGCCAAAACTGCCTGACCACCTCACATCCCAGCTCTCAGAGCCATGATCATGTTAGATTGGCATTTGGCTATACAGTACAGATTATAGGATTCTCAGTTTGATTTCTGGTGCACATGGGGATTATGGAACTGCAGCGATTATATGAATATTTTTATATTTAAATTATTATGAAAGTGGACCCTTCATTTGATTTTTTTTATTAAAAAAATGTGATTGCACTGCAAGCATAGAAGACAGTTGGTACTAGAAGTCCTAGGCCACAATAATGAAAACTTGAAATATTTCGCTAGCTCTTCCCTCATACTGTGCATTCCAGTATTCAGCTGGCAGCACATGGTGAGCACATTACAGGGAAAGGCATCAGAGCTGGGGAATAACTCTGACTTCATAAACATTATTATAAGTTACAGGAGAAAGCCATAAGTTTTCCATTACTTTTTACTGCTGAAAGTGTTGCTAGAGGTGTAAGTCTTTTCCTCTCACTCTGCTCTCAGGCTCCCTTATTACAGCAGTGGAACTCAAACGGCAATTATTATGCTACAAATAGGTGCACATGTACACTTTGTTCACAGCTTTAAAGCCTTTATAATAAGAGATTGAATAGGTGTCAGTAAGCTGCGGACATCTGGAACCCACCCAATCTTGGGTTCAGTCATGGACCCCTGCAGATTCATCTTATTATACTGAGTCTAGGATATTGCTGGCCACTTTCCCTCTCAATTTCTTGACTTGCCAGGTGATAAATAGCTATGCTCACCTGCAGCCTTGCTGCAGCAATTAACACTAGTTTTCACATCAGGCTAGGAAATATTAGGAGGCTGGAAATGTGTACAATCACATGAACCATTAGCAGTGTGTATGTGTGTGTTGGGTATTGATGGTGACACAAGAAGCAGCAGAGATGAAAGATTAAGCAAAAGTTTTCTGCTATAATATTTGTAATTCTCTTTGACAAGTCTGCTGATTCGGGTTTCCCTGCCAAACAGCACAGACCGGTCCTACACTAAATGAGAACCCCAGCCTGTGACTAGCCATTTTGTTGCTCCCCACCTATCATGAGGTTGTCAGTGATGGTGTCACTGTGCAATGCAGAAGAGCCAAATGGTCTTAAAGTGTTGCCCCTTATAAAGCTGATGGTGGTCATGTGGAATAAGAGGATGTGATTGATTTTCTTGGCTGGTGCAGGTTAAACAAGTGGGATATTATTCCACTATGACTTTACTAACCAGCCTCCCTTAAGAAATACAGTTTTTCTTTCAAAAAAGTCCTGTATAAAGTATCTGAAAAATCTCAAAAACATAACATCCACTAAATATCTTTCCAGCTTCTTGGAGTTTTCTAGAGTTTTCTTTTCAGGTCACATAGAGACCCACTGGAAGGATTCTGTAATGTAGGTACATGTTAGCCTGGCAGACTGCTACACACCTTTTACCAAATCATGACTGCAGAAATCAGTGGACACCAACAGTCCCTGTCCTTTATATGTAATGCAGCGCTACTGGGGAGAGGCAGCAACTGGGTCTTTCTTCATCTGGGGTCTACATCATGTGAAGGATGACAGACAAATGGATGTAAGAAAGTAAATACATATACACAAAAACAGACAGTAAGTGGATAGAGAGATAGAAAATAGTATAAATAGATAAATATTAGTTATCTACCATAAAGGAATTATTGCATTTAGCCTATCTATTAGATAGATAGATAGATAGATAGATAGATAGAT
>NC_092860.1:104586670-104589989 GCF_032062135.1 Pyxicephalus adspersus | reverse complement strand
ATAGATAGATAGATGCCAAGCGGATAACATGCAGATAATGAATAATACTTTGACAGATAAATACTACAACATCCTTTCAGAGTGGAATAAAGATTTTGTATGTATTTTTCCTGTAAAAGTGCATTCTGCTGCCATATTAGTCCTCATTATTACCCTCTGGTGCTTGGACAGCCATCCTTGCCATGTGAATTTATATATTTAATAAAGTCAGTAAAGAACAGAGACAGATGAGGTGAGCAGTCCTTGGTGACCCCAGCCCCAGGCCAGCCCAGCAGTGTTCTGGCTCTACTCCAATGTACAGATCTCTGCTCACCCTGATCTTAATACACAATCACATGAAAATGGAATCTCAGCTGATATTCATATTCCCGGCAGGATTGTTAGACAATCATACACACCGTACAATTTCTTTCTAGTGGACATCACATTATTTCTAATGTCAGAGCTCATCTTAACCTGAGTTTTGATAAATCCAGATATGATCAGGCTCAGGTGATCTTTTTCTTTTTACTTAAACCCAATTGGCTGCCTGTAGAGAGCACAGACTGTGTTTAGTTCTTTAGTTTCATATTACTTCTTTCTATAAATATCATAAAGTGATGGATTCTATTTATACAGTCAGGCAGTGAGCAAAGTGTAAATAGAATTTATTATACCTTTCTCTGATTATGAAGCAATATGATTGGTTGATGTAAGCTAATTTACATATGAATTTTCATCATCGTACGACTTTGCTGGGATAGCATGTGACTTCATATACATAGCACCTACTCCCTGTAATGACCCCTGCCTATTGCCCAGTTATGGGCCTATAGGAATAGACATCAGCAGATTGGACACCCAGTACGCACCTGAAGACAAAAGTAGTGGGGCCACACAGTAGTCACTTGGAGACAGCAGAGAAGGGGCCACACAGTACTCACCTGGAGGCAGCAGAGGAGGGGCCACACAGTACTCACCTACTCTGGGGCCACACAGTACTCACCTGGAGGCAACAAAGCTGGGGTCACACATTACACACCTGGAGGCAGCAGAGGAGGGGCCACACAGTACTCACCTGGAGGCAGCAAGGCTGGGGCCACCCAATACACCCCTGGAGACAACAGCAGTGGTGATCACCCCACACTCACCTGCAGTGGGGAACACCCAGTACTTACCTTCAGACACCAATAGTGGGGGCCAAACAGTACTCACCTACTCTGGCGCCACCCAGTATTCACCTGCAGACAGAAGCAGCATCACATGGAAGCCTCCTGGATTGCTTTAGAAAGAAGTCCACTTTATAGGAATCGGACCAATTAATATTACATTAGTCATGTTTCTCAAAAAAAAAAATCTAAATGCAAAAGCCGGCTGCATTCTATCAGGGCTATGTATTATTAACGAATTCCTAATGAGAATCCTTCCATGACTTGCGGTATGTGTCCACACATGTGTTCAGTATAATACAGCAGCATTGCCATGGCATAAAAAAGGGGACACTGAGGAGTGTCGGGTGTCATTTTATCAATGTGCTTTTCTAATTCCAGATTAAAAGCAGAGGCTGTCTTTCACAGGGTGTAAATGTACAGTTAAAAATCTTCCTTCCTGGGGTCCCCAGACGATGCTCAGCCAACCCCAAGCTTCATTAATTTTTTATCATCATCCCAGACTGAGTGTGGGGGGAGGGAGATGGGGGCAGCCTGTGTTCTTAATTGTAAATAGAAATAAAAAATCTTACACTGGAATTCCAGCATCGATTATCCCTGGCTAGAATCATATCACACATTTCTATGACTGCACTTATTATTTAAAAAAATACAATAATTTCAAATTATTATTTAAAATAAAAACAACAAAAAAATTAACGACAAAATATAGAAAATAATAATATTAATATAAAAAGTAAATATGATTATATTAATAATACAATAAGTAATAATGTTAAAGACATGATAGATGAATTATTAATATTAAATATTCAGTAAACAGTTGAACAGTAATGATTAATTATAAAATAAATAATAATATATGGATTTATTATTAATTTGCTTACATGAAATACTTGGAAAATATGCCAGCACTTTAATATTAAGCTCTTTTGCATTCCAAAGGAAATATTAGGTGAAGGGGCCGTTCCCTATCCCCCACTATTTATTGGAATGAAGTGCCCAGCTTTGAAGGCAAGGTGCCCAGTGTGCCATCTCCATGCCCGGCTCTCACACACCACCTAATTGTATGTGCAGCCTGTGGAAGGTAAATTGGAATGTGTCCCACCAGGGAGCTGCCATGTGCCTACAGACTGGAGATGTCAAGCAGAGAAAACTCACTCTGCAAAGTTCATTGCAATTCCCGAGGAGGATTTCACACTCCAGCTCATTGTGACCCGCACTAATTAGTAGAGATAACTAATGATTACTTACTTATTCCCTGTAATTATCTGCATTTCATAATTCGCTGTGTAATTTATTAATTCGCTCGTAAAAAGTGTTTTAACGACTAGTTCATCTGCAGGGAGAAGGAAGGAATGCATGATACTGAACACACAAATGCCGCACAGCCGACACGGTATAGGGCAGCGCTATCACTCTATCGCTTTGCATTTGTTCCGAACAGAAGAGGAAGGTTTTCAGAAAAAATCCAAAATTTTTTTAAGCGTTTTTTTAAAAAGAAATCTTCGTTGTAAAACAAATACAATGCCTAAAATGAAATGAATCTCCTTGTTATATTACTATTTCAAAAGTCTCAGGATCAACAGGTGTCAGGGAACAATGCACCTGTAACTGAAATTATCTGGAGGGTAATTTATTTCATATAAAGCTCCGACAAAACAATCCATCCGACATGGTCTGTGGGAGGAAATGGTAGCCTTTAATCGTGTATTAAAAAAAATGTAAAAAATGTTACCCTGGGTGCACAGGGTCTCTCAAAGAAACAAGATATTGATAAATCACATTAACCTTTTCTGGCCCAGTTTGTAGTCACAACCCTTTAATTACCATACAGCCCCTCCTTCCACCCAATCTGTAGCTCCAAATACCAAATATCTCACAGACAAGGCAAGAACCTGGACACAAATATAGATACATGGAGGAAAATAACAAATCTGGGGAACATATATTGAAAAATAATGTATACATATATATATATATATATATATATATATATAAATATTACAAAAAACATTTATAATTATAACAAAGCATGGTAAAGTTGTATACATTTTGGTAAAAAATCACTCTAAATACCATACAGCCCCTCCTTCCACCCAATCTGTAGCTCCAAATACCAAATATCTCACAGACAAGGCAAGAACCTGGACACAAATATAGATATATGG
>NC_092860.1:104572899-104586569 GCF_032062135.1 Pyxicephalus adspersus | reverse complement strand
TACAAAGTGATAATAAGGCCTGCATCCCCAGGCCGGGAATTGAAATAAGCACACATTGTATCATAGGTTCTCATCATATCATGCAGTCAGATCCATGGACAGCACACATCGGGCAGCTATGGAGAAGCATGGAGCTGTCCCTGGTGCTGATCAGCCATGGGCCCCCCTCTCCAGTACCGGCCCATTCCCATACACAGATCTATGTAGATCATCTGTCAAACTAACTTAACCCTTTTTTTAAATAGCAGCATGCTAGTGAGTAAAACGCTCACATGAGCAATTAAATATATCTTTTTTTTTAATTACATTTTTTTGATTCACTATCATGCACAGTATGACTGAAGCTAACGAAATCATGTTAAGATTTTTCCACAGCACCTTTCTTGCAAATTAGTTCTGACAAACAATTTCTTTGCTGTAAGGCTGTCGTATAGCAGATCACCCAAGAGACTGGCTTCCTCTACAGGCAAATGTTTTACTGTGTGCTTCTTCTTCTTATTATTATTATTAATATGTTCAGCCCAATTCAGCAAACACTGCACAGAACTGGCATTGGTAATATACTGATCACTGCCACCAGTGACAACCAGTGATAAGTATACAACATGCTTCTCTTGGCATTTATTTTTAATATAGAAGTTCTAGCAATAAGCCCCTCAGTGATGGAAATAGGTCAGTGGGGGGGTCCCACACACCGATCAATAATATAGCTTAGGGACTGTCTAATACTCCTGGGACCCCATCATCATCACCATCACTATGATCCACAGTCTTTGGAATCACAGCTCATCGATCCGGCAATTACTTATTTACAGTATTTTGACTAGGTAATGACATTTAAAATTACATCCAGCGCTCTGGTAGTATTTAAAAAAAAAGCAACTAGATCTATCGACTTTAAAATACATATTTGTTTCCAATGCAAATCAATCTGTCCACAATGTGGCATTTTTTTAATGAATGATCACATCTGTCCATAATATTCACCCGCAATTCAAATGAGGAGGTGATTTAATAAAGAACCTTTTTAATGTGTCGATTTTGTTTCAGGGAATTTAAACAAATATATAAATTATATAAAATAACATAAATAATAATTAAAACAAACAATAAAAAGGTTTCCTTTTTAAACCAGTCTCTGAACAGATCTATTTTGAGTGAAAACTCAAGAAATAACTATTTGCCAAGCAGCTGTCAAAACCTTGTATTTTAATGAAGGACTTTTCCACAACATTTGGAATAACTTAATACATTACCATAATAAATAAAAACGTCTATTAGCAAAACAACTAAAACCAACCTTTTACGGGACAGAAGAAGACCTGAAATCATCTTAGAACAGCAATACAGCAAAAATCTGTAAGAGCATATTTATAGATGTGTTGGTGTGTGAATAGCTTGAATATTTACACTGCGGACCCCTGGAGTGTGTGGATGGGGGTAGACCCCCAAAATAATAAGGGGGAGGGTATAACCAGAATTAGGCAGACCACTTACTTACAGGTCTGGTTCAATAAAGAGGAGAAGAGGTTCTCCTGGGATGTCCATTAAATATGTAAGACCATCTAGCTATATTCCAGGACAATGTCCTCATATAGGGACCAGGCAAAGCTTCCTGCCTATTACTGGTCATCCTTGTCCCCAGAATTGTATCTATGGAGAGACTTGTCTATGGCAATGTACAGATGTTTTAATTTTCATGGGAAATAAATCGAATTGTGGAACTTTTATATGTTTAATAAAAGTGTAGTTGATGTGTCTTCAACTTTTAGGAAAACACATGAGTGAATCCTTATTTTTTTAAACAGGATCAAAAAAGATACTTGCTATATAAAACAACACAGAAGAATAATAATAACCCATTGATTGTAAAAACAAAACAAAAAAAGAAGTGATAGATGAAGGCGATGGGATGTAAAGCCAGCATCACAAGAGGAGCAAATAGACTTATCACGTTAAAAATAGAATATGTGTGTATATATCTTTGTATGTAATATCTGAAGCTGGAAGGGTGGTCGTGCTTTGTAGAAGTCCCCAGCATTGTCTTAGCAGTCATTTTATTCCAAATAATAAAACGTTTCTTACTTGTGTAGTCCTGATCTGGAGTCACCAAGAGTTTATTGTTCTTGACAAAGACAGGAATAGAATAATGATGGCAACAAAAAAAGGTGATTTCCCCTTTTTTTAAATTCTGACATATATCTATTTATATATTTAAAAACATTAAAATCTGTTCTTTAGTTTTTTTGTTTTAGAAAATTGCAGTAAAATCCCAAGCAAGTCTATATTCCAGCCGAGTATTTCATCCGTTTCTGTTTTTGCCTCTGGTTACAGAACCAGACCCGGACCACGTTCTTTTTGAGGTCCAGTTTCTCGGCGATGGCGGCGATCTTTTCGGAGGAAGGACGAGGTTGGATGGCGAAGTAAGCTTCCAGGGATCGCTTTTCGGGGGCGGCGATGGACGTTCGTTTGCGTTTCTTCTCGGCTCCGTTGAAGAGTTCGGGTTTGGTGAGCTTCTCCCGGTGGGACTTCTCCGCTTCTTCTAGCCAGGCTTGCAGGATGGGTTTGAGGGCGATCATATTATTATGGGACAGGGTGAGCGACTCGAAGCGGCAGATGGTGCTCTGGCTCAGGGAACCCACCCCGGGGATCTTCAGGTTGGCAAGGGCAGCGCCTACATCTGCCTGGGTCACCCCCAGCTTGATCCTCCTTTGCTTGAACCGCTCGGCAAACGCCTCCAAGTCCCTGGGATCGGCGTCCACATCGCTCATGCAGCCCATGTGTGAGGGCAACCCATGGGCATGTGCCATGCTGAGCGCTGCCTGGTGCATGGGGTTCATGCTGGACATGTGTGGGTGAGCTGGAGTGGACACCACCGAGCCATCAGGTCCAGTCATGGCCCCCAGTGTTAGTCCTGGGGTAATGTGGTCTAGAAGTTCTCCTTCAAGTGGCTGGTGGTGGTGATGGTGGTGGTGGTGGTGATGGTGCGAGCCAGCCACCCCAGAAGGGTGAGAGATGGGCACTGAGGAGGAAGAGGAGGCAGATGTGCAGGGGATGGTGTTCATGGTGTGGTAGGTAGCGTCCGGCTTGAAGGGGCTGTGGTGGGGAGTGTGGTGATGATGGTGGTGATGGTTCTTGCACTGAGACACAATATCCACAGCAGCCAAAGCTTCAGCACGGGCCAGCAAACTCTCATCCAGACCTCCAAATATATTGCTCTGCAATGTCAAATAGAAAGCACACATTACTGTCTGCTGGGAATTCAGCGATTAAAACTTTTCCAGAATATTAAAAAATCCAGCTACAGAGAGAAACAGGCAGAACACACGCCTAGGCACACACAACACAAGATACATGCAACATCCCAGGTCATAAAAATTAATATGAAAGGCAAGACCGACTGAATACATAAGTTGAGGCAAAAGAGAGAGAGAGAGGGGAAGGGGGGGAAACATTGGATGTGTTGGGTGATTTGCTGTGCAGACATGAAAAAAACATCAAGCAGATAAAGGGGGCTGTCAAGATGTGCCTTAGAGCGGTGATTATGCAGAGTACATACCGGTGGGGTTGGGAGACAGGCTCTTCTCATCGCCTCTGAGCCGCTGCTACTGCTGCTGTTGGCGCTACCTCCACCTGCCCCGGTGCTGCTCCTGACACTGCTGATACTGGGGGAGCTGGTGGCTGAGGATGAGGAGTGTGGGGAGGATGAGTGCAGGCTGGAGTACTTGGCCTCCTCCTGCAAGCTGCTATGAGCCATGCTGAAGGGCTGCTTGCTGTTCAGGGACATCATCATCATGTTGGCTGGGGGTTCTGGAGCACAGGGCTGTTGGGGTCCAGACACCCTCCAAAAAAGGGACAGGCTCAGGCTGAGACCTAGGGGGAGATGGCTTCTTCAAATGTGGCGCGGTTGTTGTGCCCAGTGCTGCTAGCAGCTTCCTCCTGTCCTCTGCTGCTCCCCAGTTTTGTCTCTGTCCCTAGGAGTAGCTTGCTTTGCCTATCCCCCTCCTCCCCCTAGAGAGTCAATAGCAGATCTTGTAATATTTTCCTTCCCTTACTCCTCCCATCCAGGGGCTCCCCTCTCTCTCTCTCAATGTTTCATAGAATGATCAGCATTACTTGGACAGGACTGCAGCCATGTGTCCCAGCTATCACAGGTTGTGCCATGGCATCTTTATCTCCATGGTCCACCAGTGATGATCATCTGGTCCCATGTGTTCCCTAATCTGAAGCTGGCTGCACTGTCCCCCCCAGGAGCCTGTTCTGCCTGTGCTGGACTGATGGTGCTGCTCCTGCTGCTCCACACCTTGTCAGGTAGTCTGTGAGTGGAGGAGGTATCAATGTGGATTGGATTCCAGGCACATCCAGCCTCTCTCTTCTATGGCTTCACAGCTCTTCTGTGATTGGATAGCCTTGTGTGTGTGTGTATTGTGTGCTTGTGATGGATAGACACTGTACAGTCTCACAATAGATGTGTGTTCTCCACCCCTTGTCATTGTTTTCCTTCTATAACTTATGTTCACATTCAGAGCTCTGTGGAATATTTGCATGTGAGGGCTCCTAATGGGGGGACATCTTCTGTTTTGGGCTACACACACTTCTTGGAGATGAATCCCCTGCCTGATCATAGGATGAAAAGGCTGGGTGCATGAGCATCATTCCATTCCCCTTTCTTTAAATAGCTACTCACACCTGATTTTTGTACACCCCCATGTCTGGAAGCTGCTATTCTTAGACCCCTGGATCTATTTGATTCCACTGATAGCTGATCACTGATCTACAACAAACCCAAAGCAGAGACTTTTTTAGGAACACGTGGCTCAGGCACACATAGGTAATGTCACCTGTAACAGCCTTATACCCCACTGACTCCTATACATTGGTCCTAGACATTAAAACATCATATATCTCCCCTATTTTATTCATGTGAGTGTTCTCTATTTAAACCAGAAATATTGTGTTTTTTTAAGGAAATCCCAAAATTGCATTGTGCAGCATTGACTGTCGCCATGTCGTCGCAATGAAATAAATCAAAGTTAAGAGCTTGAGGATCATTTAATTATAGTGTGAATAGCGCTGTGCACCACATACAACAACATCTCTAAGCAAATTATGGCCGGGCCAGGAAGGAATTATTAGATTGAAATTTCATTTAGGCTGGGGAGACACAGCACTTCAATATGTAATCTGTTATGCCTCATCTGATTTGTATGCTTAATTCTCTTTGACGAATTTATTAGTTTTCATAATAGTGCTGGAGAATGAGAGACTCTGTAATACACTGTGTGCCATAAATTCAGTGTCAGCGCTGAGAATCGGTGCAAATCTTTTATTAATGACTGGCAGCCAGGTCCATCATACAGGAGCTCTTTAAATTGATGAAACCCCTCTGTGCTCCTGGAAGAAGCAGATTAACACACTCCTGTTAATTAGACTGAATTGTCACAGAGAATGGTTCAAACTTGGAATTATGTTCTAATTAACAAGGTTTGTGTAATTTGCCTTCTCTTCAAGGGACATTCTCTGCTGTAATTATTATATAATGTGCACTATTTAGTGGGATCAATCTGCTTAGCTGAACATAGGCAGGCAGGAGAGGGAAGGCAAGGCAGGATCATGTGTAGGGAGCAGAGCTGGAGGCACATGTTTGGCTCATGATGTATGGACAGCACCAAGATTGCATGGCAAGGTGAGGGGTATCGATCCTTGGACTGGGAGCTGCTTGGTGGACTGATCCAAGGTAAGATCAGCATTTGTATATTTAATTACATTTATTTTATAATTATTGTAAGTCGATTCTAAATGCTTAATTGGGGTTTTAATTGCTAATTCACAAACCATTTATATATTAGATGCTGCTACTTTCACTATACACACACACACATATAAATATAAATAAATAAATATATATATATATATATATATATATATATATAACTAGGATTAATGTGTTATGTAATAGCAAGCTTCACAAACACAGACACACACACACATATAAATATATATATATATATATATATATATATATATTACTATGAATAATGTGTTATGTAATAGCCAGCTTCACAAACACACACACACACACACACACACACACACACACATATATATTACTATGAATAATGTGTTATGTAATAGCGAGCTTCACAAACACACACACACACACATATATATTACTATGAATAATGTGTTATGTAATAGCTAGCTTCACAAACACACACACACACACACACATATATTACTATGAATAATGTATTATGCAAAAAGTCAGCTTCTTTCAATCTTTTATTCGTTCAGGAAACAGATAATACAACGATTTATGTGATTTAAGTGATGATACAAATATTTAGGAAATAGATGATGCAAAGATTGAATATCTACGAAAATGAAAAAGAAACTGCCATCAAAAAGGTTAATTATCTAAAAAAGTAAAAGCTGTTCACTCATCAAAGTGAATGTTACTAAATAAGGTGAATCTATTGCCATAAAGAAACTGCCAAGGAATATAAAACTGAAATAATTAGCGCATAGGTATTTAAAGAAACCTAAAAGGTGAACATTTAATGTAAAAGCCTGTTCTTCTTTAGCCTAAATAATTCCCAGCACAAGCACTGCTAGTTCACCTGAAGACTAGGGTGAGAAGGAAACTTTCTGGCTCTCGAGGTTGGCGAATGTCAGGCGAATGTCAGGGTAATGATCAGCCATCATTTCAGCCCTCAATCATTGGAATTCTATGATTCTGTCAGCTGATTTCTAACCTGCTTATTTGTGGGAAAACAACAAAATGCACACTACTTGTTCCAGAGCTTAATTACTTGCTGAGATGTTTTAATGTATTCTGTCGCATGGGAGAATTGGGGAACGCTTATCGTCAATTTGCATTAATCTTGATCTTAATAGCAAGTGACAACAGATCTCCAAAATGCTAAACTCTTGTCACTAGTGTGTGAGGTAAATACAGCTCTATAATAAATTCATGAAATCCTGCAAAGTGCTGAAATAATTGACTTTAGTTGGTGTGTTCTGATGAGCTGAAGGTACATTGTCACCAGGCTGATCTTCATATGTTGTATCAGACACATACAATGCACACAACACCCACATCTCACACACTACTAGAAACACTCAGTAAAGCTTGTATGTACAAAGTGTCAAATCACACAGTACAATCCCTTCAATTGCCACCCAAAAGTCATATCTATTAAACAGAACTCCATGGACGCCCCCTAGGCTTGTCACTTGCCTCCCTGACATTCTATATGGGGTCTAGGGATCAGGAGAAGGGGGGCTTCAAGGAAAATGATTTCACCATCAGCACCATTTCACCAAATTACTCAAGTTTTTCTCAGTGACAGAAGTAACATTCTAATAGCTAATATTTCAATTATTTAGATTTTTTTAAAGTGTGTTATATAGGATGTTTGGGGTTGCATAGCTTGTTTCATTTGTTTTATTATTTGAGTTGTATTTTTACATGATTAAATCTGACATTCACCAAACCTTTCCTAGTGGAGAATCAATCACTGACATTAAAACACATGGAGCTGGAACATGCTTTGCTAAAGAATATTTAGTGACTGCCAGATTTATTGCTTTATATATAGACCCTTTAATGGTTTTGTTTTTAGTCTGTGTACAAATATTGTAATGAAGCTTTATTTTGGTCAATGATATTTATTTTTCCTTTTTTATTTCCATCTTTCTGTTCTTTTTTTTTCTATGAAAAAGGGCAGCCTCTGCTATTTAAGCCAATTAGATCTTTAAAAAGTAAGAGTTGAGAGTTATAATGGTGAAAATGTACCAAATCAATACTGAAACTGGGTCTATTTATAAAGCAGTACATTTGAAATTCACTGAAACATCCCCTGGTGGAGAATCTTCCAGGTCCATATGTTTCAATGGCAGTAATTGATTTTCCACTAGGGAATGTTTCAGTGAATGTCAGAATCACTGCTTTATAAAGAGACTCCCTAATGTAGTTCCCCAATTTGGCAGACCCAGTTTAGAAAGCTGGCAAATCCTCTAATCTTAAACAAGAACTATGTAACATGCAATTGTACATATCATAGGGAAGTCCTTGGCTTATGTAAAAGTATTTATTTCTTCTATAGATGAACATCTGTCACCTTAAAAAATAAATCAAAATGGTCAATGAAGGGTTATTACATTTAGAAGGTAGGACAAGAATTTAACAGAACTTCTCGATACCCTAATTGAAGAAGGAGAACAATCAGTGGTAGTTAAAGGGTTAAATGTCACTTTGTGCATTGAGCAGATTTGTTTTCTGCCTGCTGGCATAATGAAACAATGTAACCCTTTGCCAAGTACAAGCCTAATGGAATGTTTTTACTCAGGGAGTACTTCTTGAACTTAGTAAAATGTAGCTATTCAATCACTGGCAAATAAAATTTCTGATTTATGTAATTCCTTTACTGGTTATTTAGAGATAATTTATTTACACCATGTAAAAAAAGGTGAAAATTACTAAAGTCAAAGAGTCCCTGGAAAGGACATTGATGTCCAAAAATGCTGCAAAAATACTCTCCAAGGGAGCCTAAAGTTGGAAATACGATATCAATTGTATGCCTGATCCAGCAAATGGTCAGTATTTCTCTATGATTGACTTAATGATCAATTTTTTTTACAAATACCGATAATTTTATAGCCTTGCAGTGATTGATATTTAACTAGACTTATACGTACAGCCCAATAAGGCGCAAAGCGTTGTGGCTGTCGATCACCTGCTGCTTTCTTCCCCCCAATTCAATCAGTAAAATAGACAATCTTTCCCAATCAATCTGTAATCTATCTTTTAGATAAAATTATTCATTTTTTGTTCAGTTCAATATTTTTATCAAATTGAATTACAATCTATTAATATCATTGCAAAGTTTATGCGTACCTTTAGCAGCAAGTACATAACTGTGTATGTACCCTGTAGCTTAAAACAAGCGTTCACATTCTCATTTCCGACCCTACATCCATTCACCTCCTATGGCCAAGTTAGCCTGGGGTTGTAAAAGTGTTTTGCATTAAAATGGCATGTTTAATAGTACATTATATTCTTTTGGTTTACATTTTTTGGGAGTTTAGGAAGGTGTAAGTAGAATAAGTTGACTAATAAAAAATCATATTTAATATGAAAAAGTAAACTAACCTTAACAAAATTGGTTATAACAGATTAATTGTCACTAGATTTAGAAATTATTATTGAGTATTTTTTGGACCTCAGGCTATGTTATATTTTGATCACAAATGCTGGAATGCAAGCAAGTTTTCTGTACACTTAATATACTAATGAGGCCAGGGCACTTTATTTCATATTTTCATGTCTATAATTAGACTATAAATCCTACACACTACAAGTTAGACTTCAGCAGTTTTGGGCATTGAAATAGTACAAATAGTACAATTAGATCTTCTTTTAGAGTTTATTTTCTGTCTATGTGGGAAATAAATTCATTATTCTTGTTCCAGGGACACTTTTGATCAGAAAAAATAAGTATGAAGTCTATCATTTGATGGTTATCACTATAACAGGGGCAACCACCTAATGAAGACAGTTGTCATGTTTCCATTATTAGGAATATACCCCTGATCATATACCCCTGAGCAGTTGTTAATAAAGTATAACCACAAAGGATAGAAATATTTACCTGGGTCTTATGAATGTGTCCCCATAGAATTGGTCATGTGGTCTCTGTTATAAGAAATATTTCAATTCAGGAAGTACCACTAGCTGGTTATACCTAAATGTTTCCTTTCGGCAGAGACCACGGGAGACCAGGGGGGGCAGAATTGGTCACTTGACCATAGGGATTAATATATAATAAATATTCCAGATATCATGTCAGCTGTAGAGTTCAGGCTGTTCACATAGTAAAATAAATTATATTCTGCAAAGCATCTTACATTTAGCATTTACTTTGCAAAGAATACCCAATCATGTGCAAGGAAATGTAAAAACAACAGATTTGCTCCAAACAGCTAAATTTCAAACAGTAAACAGCTAAAATTAAATAACCCTGCTTTTTCCAACTCTGTCCTTAGACTATAGGACCCCTACCCTCTATGGAGAAGAAGAGAAGAGAAGGTGTTCTATTCATGAGAACAATGTTCCTTCATTTATGTTTTGTGACTATTGTCCCCTTAGGACAGTAAATGTCTTATTGGCAGGGTAACAACTAATGTACGGACCTGATCTGAGGACACCTGAGCTGCAATATTCATTTTTGTTCTTGGGTTTGGACACATAATAAAAGAATGTTGGTGTACATCACAGCATTTATCCCATTTATTCTACTATTATGTATCCAAAACTGTAAGACAGTTTGGACAGAGCTGATAAAGGGCTCACCTTGCAATGAAATTTTGGATATATGATGATAGAATAAATAGGATAATAACCGAATGGCTCTAATGTACTTCCAGTTATTTTGGGCAGATGCATATATGTATTATAATAACAATTTCACATTAAAGTATTCATAAAGCCTCCATTATGTACCCTTAGATAAAAGCTGGTCATCTGCAGAACCAAAACATTTTGGCAGTCATGATTTTGACTTCAGAAGGCATCCTCAGTCAATGGAAGGTGGAGACATTTACAGCTCAGGTAAGATACATCAATTAAAGTCTGGTAATAAAATCAGGTAACCATACAAGAAATGGTGAGGACACAGATCCTGGAATGGTAAAGCTTACTAGTTTTTGTAGGACAAAATGGAAATAATCAATGGCTTAATTCTTCCTTTACATTCCCCATTGTCTTTGCCTTCCTTGCCAAGAAGATCCTGGTATTGTGATCACAGCTAAATGCCGTAAGTCTTTATAAATGTCTTGTAATAGGAAGACCATCAGAACAGTTGTAGCATATACAGCACATAACTTATAAAGAATCCAGCCTGATGTGTACTTGGAAGGAGCTCATAACATTAGCTGGGGTAATGCTTGAATATTCTGGCTGATTTTGCAATCATCCTGAATCTGAACAGCAACACTTCTGTAGACAAACACACTTTGATAAAATTGGCTTCTGAGATGTTTTTCCATGTACGGCATCATTCTTGTGTTCGTAATTTAATTTTTCTTCTCTCAACCTAAAATATATGTAAACCACAATCTTTTATTGGTAAGTTCATTATTTTGTCTCATACAGTTTACTCAAGCAAATACTTCTTTAAATCTATTGCAGAGATTTTTACTCAGTAAATTGGAGATACCAGTATGATTGGCAGGTAAAAAACATTTGTAATAAATTCACAAAAAATATTTGTGAAAACTTTTTATATAGAGACATAATACCAAACATACAGAAAAACAGATTATTGGCATATACTCTAAGTAATCGATTTATAAAGCAGTGGATCTGGCATTCCTTGAAACTTTCTCAGGTGGAGAATCAATTACTGTCATTGAAACACATGGGTATGGAAGGTTCTCCACCAAAGAATGCTTCAGTGAATGTCTTATTCACTACTTTATAAATAGCCCCTAAGAATAGTGTTTAGTAGTTTATTCAGTAAATTAGAACATCTAGCATTTTTTTTAAGTTTACTGTACTTTTTTTCTTTTTTATGGATTTGTCTTTCAATTCAGAAAATATAAATTTTGCAAAATCATACTTTCTTACCATATGCACATTAAACAAATGCACTCAAAAGTTTGTGGGATTTTTACTAGGAAGAAGAACACATTTTTAATGGTACAGAAACACATCTATAATGTCAGTGTGCCTCTACTTACCCTGCACACCATTATATTCATGTTGGTGTCCTGGCAAATACTTGAGAAAAGTTTTTCCAACATTCATCAAGTAATGTCATGGACACCTCATAGAGCTAAAAACTAAAAAAGTCTCAGGATCCTGTAACTCAGAGAAAAGCATGTGAAAATGTCCTTTTCTGAGTTACAGACAATTGTATGGATGTACCCAGGCCGCTTGTTAGCCTGTCTCCTCTGCTTCTCCTTGGCATACAAAAAGGCCTGGCCTGCCAAAAGCACTGGAAATTGATCCATAGCCTGAAGGCTATTTCAACTGTGGTACATGCGGGAAGGCAGAATATTACATTAGAGACTGTATACAACCCTGTCCTAAAGCGATTGATCAACTGAATAAAAACTGAGAAAAATTATACAGTCATGAATATATTATTTGCTTGGCCATGCAATTTGTTTATTTGTATGATGAAAAGTCACGTATGTAGATCTAGACTATTAGTTCAGTAGTTTGGTAGTAGAGCAGGGAAAAGCATTGAGTTCCTTCCAATAGAAGGAATATAGCAAAGTGAAAAGAAATGAAATGATATGGGACAAAAAACAGCCTCACTCATCACTGTAAGCTATAGGATTCATAATATTTTAATCTAATTTTTGGGGTTTCCCAAGACATTTAGGAACCAAGCAATACTGTTGGCTGGAAGAATGCCTATGGTTTAGGGGCAGACTGAGAATGGATTTGAAGAGAAGTTGAGTGCCATGGGCAAATCAGCGAGCAGTGAGGGACAATTCTTGCAAAAAGGGAGGACCTGCAGCCTATGGTGCCTAGATAGTTTACTCATAGTTGGGGTGTACTCCGGCCATTTTGCCTCAGGTACCATTGGACCATGCCCCAGCTCTGCAATGGTTAATAAAGTATAGTTGAGGAAATGATGAACAGTCACCAAAGGGAGAACGGCACTAAAGGGTGTTAGGCAAGTGATTGTTTAGAGCACGCTTGTTCCAGATGTTTTTAAAGATTTTCTGAGCAATGGCAGTTTTTTCTCCCAGCTACAATGATCATCAATATAAGAAGGTATTTTCCACTGACGTAAGGGGTCACTAACTATATATGTATAGTGGTCACTAGGGGGGACAATTCTCCAATGACCAGTGTAGGATCACTCTATACCAGTGGTCGCCAACCTTTTGGACGTCATGAACCACTAAATTCATGGACCCCGGACTGCGCATGTGTGGGTAGCCGCGTGTCAGTCAAAGGGGGAGCAACTTCCCCCAGAGTGATGTCATAATGGCAGAACCCTCCCACTCCCTTCCGGTGCGCCCCCCCCCCAATGGGGGCCAGAGCCACAGACCGCTGCTCTATACAATATTCACAATCAATGCTTATACAGTAATAATATTATTCTATTCATATTAGGATAAGATAATTGTTGCCTTATAAAGCATTGGGATAATGTAAAATGATCTGCTTAAGCAGGGAATTAAATAATGTTTTAACCGTCTCTTGTAAAGAATCAATTACTGCCATGAAAACACATGGACCTGGAAGAATGTTTAAGAGAAAATCTTCAAATGGGTCACAAACAGATGGATCTTCCTTTTCTTTGTATAAATCACTTAGGAGCTGGTACTCAGTATATTCACTCACTGTTGGCAATGTTGGCATGGTTAGGAGGAAGGGACACCAGGGGCTCTATTTATAAAATTATATATAATATTATATTATATTATTATTTGATTCCCACCAGGGAATGTTTGAGAGGATTACAGATTCCCTGTTCTATAAATGTAACCCCAGGTGTTTGGGGCACATTAGAGATTTATGCTAGAATGATTATACTGACTGCTATTGGAGGCACTAAGTTACTGTATATAAGATTATGATTTTTCACTAACAATTGTTCCTTCAGTTGAATGTTATTGAGTGTTACATTGGGTATATACATTATTAT
>NC_092860.1:104567298-104571997 GCF_032062135.1 Pyxicephalus adspersus | reverse complement strand
CAGTTATCATGAAACATAGCCAGTCGTCTAAGTTGTTTGGATTTGATATACATTTATACCTTGTAGATGTATGATTTACTGTGGATATATTTTAAAGTTTCCATGCATGTAAAAAATACAAAACCAGTATTGAAAATGCAAGAATATGTTCTCCTGCCCTGCATTTTTAACACAATACTCCCATAATAATTATAAAGCAATCTAATAAATAAATTCATAATGTATCATTTCTGAAGTCCAGCTTACCATAGCAGTCAAATGGCATTTTGCCCTTAAATAAATTGATAACTATTTAACAGTAGTAAAAATGTTTGTGCACCGGACAAATAAAGCTGAAGTTGAACCAATAAAGAAGATACAGCAATAGTGGACACGCTGAAAAAGCCTTCTCAGTATATTGATTAAAAACACAGTTACTGTATAGGTGTTATATTGAAAGTGTGTATATTGAAGATTTTTTTGTCTGCTACTTTATAAAATACGTGTAATAAAAAACATTCATGCATTATATTAGTGGATGGATGTCATTTTATAAGCATATCTTCAGTTCTCATAGGGCAGGATTGAAGGATTAAGTTCCACCAGTCTGGGGGTGTTCAATATGGTTGTTGGGGGGGGGGTGATCATAACTTATAGTACGCAGTGATAGACTATACTCATACATTGTTCCATGTTACATACACACATGTATTTATATATAGAGAAAGAGAAAAGTATACCTGTCCAGTGAATTAGAAAAATGTAAAATATATAAAATATAATACTGAACTAAGCGGTAATTGTTTTCTTGAAACAGGGAGATTCTAGGCAAGCACAAAATGCATACTTTAGTTATATATATGATGATTGGATTGACTCTATAGTGAGTAGCAAGAAGGCAGGGCCCTGGAGCTGGAACTCCCTGCCCCATCATAGGACATTGGGCAGCAAAGGGAAGATGTGCCTGGCCTCATCCACCAAACAGGCAGAAAATAAGCAGGGAAGTGGGCCACCAGGAAGAGAGTATTATTAATATGATTATTAATAAACAGTATTTATATAGTGCCAACATATAATGCAGTGCTGTACATTAAATAGGGATTGCACATGACAGACATACAGACAGTGACACAAGAGGAGGGGAGATCTGTGCCCAGAAGAGCTTACAATCTAAGACGGTAAGAAGCATGAGAATGGGAGACTAACAACTGAAAGGCCTAGGAAAGGGAAAAGAGTGCCTAGCACTACATGCCACCAGGGACTGAACAAGTAAAAAGGAAAGGCAAGAGACTCAGGGTCTACCACCGGCACAGCTCACTAGACATAGAGGCCTGATTTATTAAAGCACTCCAAGTCTGGAGAGGATACACTTTCATGAGTGAAGATGGGTGATGCAGTAAACCTGGAATGGATTTCTTCATTTGCTAGCAAATGTTTTGAATCCTGGGTCAGATCCATTTCAGGTTTGCTGATGAAAGTGTATCTTCCTCAGCCTTGGCGAGCTTTAATAAATCAGACCCTAGGGGAGAGGCAGTGACATCTGTCTTTGACTTATCAGGTTGCTACTCGCTGCCTGTCACTTATTTGTCTGTCACTTGTCTGCCTGACACTTACATGTTGTCATGTATCCATATATACTACTTGTCACATATCCAACTGGCTTTTCTATACTTATCATTTACTGTTAGCCATTAATCTGCGCTTATTGCACTCAATGCAATCTTGTTTAGTTATCCTGTGGGTCATCCTGGTTGTGTTTTTCACCTTTTTTGCATATCTTTGTGCAAATATTTAGGAACATTTCTTTAAGTAGGAGAAATATTCATTATGTTGCTGACAACCGCTTTCCATGGTGCTGAAACTGTGTTTATACAGTGGGGAATAAGGGAATATCAGGGGAATGTTAAGTGAATATGTCCTTGATTTATAAAAAATACACCCTTTACAATACACCCTTTTCAAACCTGAGATTATGAAAAAATAAGGAGTCCTTTGTCCTAAAGTTGTTATATTTTACCTTCTATATTTACTAGCACCTATATTAGAGCTGCTACCATCTTATTGGTTGATGAAGGACAGGAGAAAATCAAAGTATGTTCAAAGCGCACCAGGGTTTTCAACTATACATGCACTTCATCACATCCTCAGAAAAATCAGGTATTCTCTAGAAAATAAATTTGTTGACTTGTGCAACAGCCAGACTTAAGTAGTTATGTTAGATTAGTTGGTATTAATAGCACCTCATGTGCTAGTATGGTTAAAGGAAGGTAATTAGAAGTAAAAATGAATACAGCAGAGGTAATTACAAACATGTATTTGTATCTTTAACATGGCCTTTTATATTCCTGTAGTATAAAAATATCAAAATGAGTGGATTATATTGTATAAAATTTTATAAAATCTGCTCCACTTTCACAAAAGCCAAGGCATTATGAAACATTATGGTAAATCACACACCTCTGCTTACAATGCCTGCTCTCATTACTACTCTAATATAGTCATCAAGGTAAACAATGTTCTGGATGTCAGTGCGACTGACTGCTGATAGACTGTTATCAGGATCACAGTTTTGCACATAATCTGTGTTTTTTGACAAGCACATGTACACAAAAACAAATCTCTAGGCTACAAATATTTATTTGGAAATCACATCTATATAACCCATTCGCTTCCAGTTCCATAAAGACAATATTGAATTTTGCTGGATGAATGTTGCTTTATTTATTTTTGGAGCTGTGCAATACAAATATTAGCCTTTAGAAGAATCCCATCTTCTTCTAGCCTGTGACTGTGTATATAACCTTTAGAAATCACAGTTGAATCACGGAGTACAGTTTGTGACATGTGCCGCTCTCTTAGACCTCAGGGTTATTAAGCCAGCATGGTGTCAAGAAAACTGGTAGAAATCGAATGTTCATTACCTGAATCAATCCAGAACTCTTGATAAGCCATCAGGCTTTTTCAGCAATATTGCAAAGCAGGTATGTACTTTTTTGTTGTTTTAATTCTCGCCCAAACATTTCCTACATCTTCGAAGTAATGAAGCTATTTGCCAATGTACTTTTCTGCCTTTATTAAAAGGTAAAAAGGGAAGTTTTCATTATTTTTTGTGTTTTTAGGACGAATACTCTGAGGTCAAAAACCTTATCCATACTTAACTACTTCGTGAATCATTCTCCGAGAACAAGCATGTTGTCAGTAAACTCTTAGGACACTCGATATACCCTTTGATGTGGTCAGTAACTAAATATGTAATGATAAAAAAACCAGAAAAACAACAGCCTTCAAACTAGTTCCCTAAAGCAGTAGGTGTTCTCAGTCAAATGTAGAGGTAATGGTTTTCTATAGGCATCTCTCTCAGTAGTGATGGCGGTAGGTTGGCTCTGAGCTTAGGCAGGGACTAGGTATGCAAACACAAGTACCAAAAAAGATGAGAGATTTATTCATACTTATAACATGAAAATTCAGTGTGTTATGGGCTTCGTTATATAATACTGGTTCACTGAGAGTGTATTGAAGGTTACACCTCATCCTCCATGTTTATATTTAAATTCTCTTTTGCAAAAGTATGCCAAAGATTTTTTGGTGAATAATTGTAACACTCACAATTAAAATTTTAAAAACATTTGCAATTTATTGTTTTTCTCTTGAAACAACAATAATTCTTATACATACAAATTGTCAATGAATGACTAGGATACTGCAATGATGTTGTTTAGTTTGCTTTTAAAGGTTCCCTGACCCGTTTCACCCGTAGGCTTCATCAGAAGGACACTAAGTTAGCAGCATTCCATAAATCTATTCATGTGTTATCAATCAGGTTCATTACATGAATCAGTTGTATCTCTAAATAAAAGATTTTCACTTGTGCATATCACTATAACAAGCTTTTTTGTTTGGATGTGTTTGCCTATTGTTTGACTGTGTGCTTATTTCCCCAAAGAGTACTTTATAATGTCAAAAACCATCTTACATTCTGTCATTTTCCAGCTGGATACAATAGAATACCTTATTATTTCAGGGAGTATTATGAAGACACAGTCATGGCTCAACCACCTCCTTTGCTTTTGGTATAGGGGTTCACCTGAGCGTGGAAACAATAAACAACGTGTATACTGGACTAATAAAATCTAATGGGGTAATTATAATGATTACATCAGATAATGTTTAGTGCCAAAGTGCATCTAAAGCAGTCAACAGTACCAAGACCTGATAAAGACGGACCCTTGAGAACTTTTAATCTGAAATACTAAATTAAATGGACGTACTTGCTCTCCAACAGTGTTTGAGCTGAGTGATGTACACTTGGTAGAAAAAGTAAACATGGGGTTGGGGGTTGCATGGGGGTTGCAGAAGGTCACAGACACATAATGCAAAGAACACTGGTAAACTAGGCAAACAACAACACAAATAGAGACAACTCAAGGCTGCAGTAAGGGGGAGCAAATCAAGCTTGGACAACACTATCTAGCTGCTAGCCACCCTACCTTTGGCACTAGAGATTGACATCAAGTTCCAGGGAGACCTGAAATAATTAAATATTTCAAATGAACTTTCTATGCTTTAATAATCACTTATTAAGAGAAGATAATGGTATTAGAAGGATAGTATTTTGACGTAATATTAAGACTAAAGACAAATGAATAGATGAGACTAGGGGTCACAGGTTACTCATTAAGTATGAGGGTTTATTACTTACAGTAATTTTAACAAGATTCTA
>NC_092860.1:104555567-104565762 GCF_032062135.1 Pyxicephalus adspersus | reverse complement strand
GGATACACTTTTATCAGTGAATCTGGGTGGTCCTGCAAACATGGAATGGATCTGGTCCGATCTGGTAACAAATAGCAAATTACTTTTTAAGAAATCTATCCCAGGTGGATGTATTGACCTCTGTAGACAAACTGCATCTTATTCTGGATACTGAAGCTGCAGGAAATACAGGAATCATATATAAGTTACTTAGGCAAACCTTTGTAAATACTTTCTTGTTTACCGTCAAATTAGCAACATATTATAAACATACAAACTTTTTTCTTTTTTCCTTTTAATGACTGACTTTAACGACTATAGAAGAGCAAAAAATATTAAACTGTGGGAAAAACAAGGTGATTCTTGATGTTGAGATTTTTACTTTGCTCACTAGTGTAATTGGATCAGCAAGCTTTCAGGATTTGCGTGTCCTAAATGGCAGAGGTAAACAGATAAGCTTTTTAAAGCTAACAAAATAATGTTGCCTGGACTTGGCCTTTACCGTGCATACATGATAAAGGCCCACATCTTGATTGATAAATCTTCACACAGTTTGATTTGTTTAGGTATTTACTCTCAAATCATTTTGAAGTCTAAGGAAGTAAAAGAGAAATATATCACTGAGCTACCTGTTTCTGAAAATACAATTAGTAAGGATTGTTCTCGCAAAGAAATTCAATGAAGACACAAAAATGTTTTTTTATTTTTTGTAGAAAATTCCATAATGGTTTTCAAATTCAGATGAAGGTACACCTAATGCACGCTTTAAGTGCTCAGAAGCCTTTTTAAGTAAATAATAACCTACCCTGGTGGACGGACAAATCATAATAATTTACAAAGTTCAACTCTCTTTTTTGAAATACCGTACCTAAAATTCCTTTCCTCTATTTGTAATCTATACAATGTACAGTTTTGCAACACTGGCATTACAGTAAACAAGTAATTTACTATTAAACACAAGTCCAAGGAGGAGTCCCGTAGGCTAGATTCACACTTATGCAGCTTTTCCCTGATCATTGCAATTACCAAATTTAACATATATTTTTGGATCTGATACAATCAGAGCAATCACTAATCTGATTAATGTCTGCAGAATATCAGTTATATACATTTTTTCCAGATCTTTCATCTCAGCCTTAGCACAGTTGCTTGATTGGAGCTTAAGGATCGCTTTTTAAATTTTGTGTTATCTTTTTTATTAATACTGTTCCCAATAATTTAAAAACATCAGGAATGTGTTAATGCAGATTTGTGAAGCCCGCTTTAGGTGTCAAGTCTAAAGGTCTAATGGCATTAGAAAATTCCTGTAAATAGTGCATTTATGGGTTGATTTACTATAGAAATATAGGCTATTCACTTAGCAAAGTAAGCTATTAACTTGCAAGAGATATTTCACTTAGTTTACTGAAAGATCATTCTGTAAAGAATACCCAATCACATTTAGGAAAATGTAAAAAAACATGATTTCTCTCTGCTGATCGGATTGTTAAAGTCAGAAAATAAATGTTACCTCCTTTCACCCCCTTCCAAGATGATAAATAACTATAGTAAGTCTACAGAATATATTCTTTTAGTAAATCCCCAAAATTTGTATCCTTCAAACTAGTTGTATTTTATCTTCTGAACTGGATCTTGAAAGATGATAAAAGTTTATCCTCTCCAGCCTTGGAGGGCTTTAATAATCAGGCACAAAGTCAAGGAATCTTACAAATGTTCTCCAAAAGTCCCATGACAATTACTATAGGCCAATAGGTGGTTAGAACAATCATAAAACAAATGGAAATCTCATTTATACCCAACTGATGTTCACAGCCAATACCCATATTGGATACTGGTCATATTATTCTTATCAGTGGTAGGAATCTAGAAGAAGAAATCACAATCTTTAGTACAACAAGGAAATACAAGGTAAGTACTTTCTATTGTATCTGTGTGCTTGTAAGTGTTACAGGGACTGCTATCAATATTCAGGAATTTATGGAAGACTTTTCATAAAGAAAAGTGCATAAGGTTTGGGTTTTTGCTGAATGTTTTTCATTGTGGACCCCAGGCTTATTATACTTCTGTAGACTTCTGCTGTACAAGAATAGATAACAGTGCATAAAACTGGCAACAGGTTAGGAAGTTAATACTGACTTCACAGAAATCGTATACAACTTTACACTGGAAAATGATGAAGTTTATTGTATTGACGGTCAGTGCAATGTGGCTGTGCAGTGCAATGTGGCTGTGCTGCATGCAATCACTGTTGTGACACAATAAAACACAGTGTGATTGTGTTAGCGTCTATATATTTATTTCTCACAACATCATGTAATGCTTCTCTGTAACTGTCAATGTTTAACAGGGATCATGTGTTTCAAATGATCTTGAGATTCAGATATTTAGAGTTTAGGCACTTTGGTCTTCAGAAGCTTTTCCTTACAGTTCTATTTTAATAAACCTTTGTTTATGCCTACGGCTGCCATTAAATTACCAGTCAGACATTAATACACACAAGGGATGTTGTTTATAAGCCATATCTATAGCTCTGTGATTTGCATAAAACTTGCTACAATTTATATATAGAGAGCAGAATATGGCAGATTGAAGTTATTTTAATTATTACCTTAATTTACATGTTATAATCCATGAGGAATGCCAGAAGAGATGAGGTGTGATACACATTAGAGGGGAGATGAGATTTTATTCAATATTCTGTAACAGACAATGTAAGATACATAATTTACAAAGAAATATTGATAATCTATCTAAGTGACCCAACACTGAATATATCAGAACTATTCTAAAACAACTAAAATCAAAATGGTATTTTACACTATTCGCAGAACGTGTAACTCCAACATGGTGGTGAGGTGAGTATTACCAGCAGTCCCCTGTAAGGTTAGCCATGTAACAAATAGATCATTCAAGCAACAATCATTTTAAGGAAAGGAAAGATCACTTTAAACATCAAATCTGTGATGGATCTTTATCCTAAAAATATGTCTGTGGCTGACATAAGGTTTGACAAGTATATATCTGATTGCTGCTTATCTTCTTTCATTCCAGATATTATACTAGCAAGTGAAAAATAGACAGTGATAATATCTGCTCTTGCTGGCATACATCAACAAAGTTGCATAAACATTCAAATAAGCACTACAATACCCTAAACATAAACACGTACAAAGACTGTTGTAATGGTGGAAACAATACTGAAGCGCACCCCTCAGCAATGGTTGCCTCATACAACTTAACACTACACTGACGTCACGTAGCACCTTCCTTGTTTTTCTGTCTCTAGTACAGGAGAAAACTGTCATTGAAAATATAGGAATTTATTAGAATATCATTTTTGTTTTATTAATAATAAAACATAAAAATTGAAAATCATGTCACAATTTTTCTGTGGACGACTGCTGGTCTACATAGAACAAGCCATGTTTCTACATCCTCTGCTCCTAAAGAATCAGTGTTGTCCATCTACGAAACGCGTAGAGTTTATTTGGGTGATATTTAAAATCATAACAATTTTGGAATGGATGATCTATTGTCAGTACAGTTTGTCTATCAATGAATGGTAACAATAATTATTTTGTAAATACGTGTTATGCTTTTAGTGCTGTAAATATATGTAATTAATGTTTCTAATATCTCTTTACAGTTAGGTCCATAAATATTTGGACAGAGACAACTTTTTCTAATTTTGGTTCTGTACATTACCACAATTAATTTTAATTAAAACAACTCATATGCAATTGAACTCCATCTTAGTAATTTCATTTAAAATAATTGTGGTAATGTACAGAACCAAAATTAGAAAAAAGTTGTCCAAATATTTATGGACCTAACTGTATATATTTGAAATTGTGGTATGACATTTTTAATGGTTGAGATTGTCCTTAATAATATATATATATATATATATATATATATATATATATTTTTTTTTTTCCCTTTATTTTTAAATTTGACATCCAAGAAACCAATACCATACAATACAAAAATAACAAAAACTATTTGGTACAAATAACTTCTGGCCAATAATATACTGAACATCATAGTGTAACAAACACCTGCATTTAGCGGCCTCCCGGAGGTCAAACCATCTCTATCATTATATTATTCAGAAAATCAAAAGGGAGAGGGGGAGGAAACAAGGAAAGAACAGAAAAAGGGGGGGGGGGGGCGCACAAGTCTCTCATGACATTTCTAAATACACACTTTAAAATGCATAGCATACATATATTCTCCCAAGTACATGATACATAACATCTCTAAAAACTAAGAAAAATATATTTATTGCTGACAGGTAAGATACTCTGCTGTACAAATAAACTGTTCCCAATAGAACCATGTACGTGTGTTTTTGACTTGATGGATCATCCTTTGCCAATAAATCTTAATATCTGTTTAATAGTCGGTGGTCCTGTTTGTTTCAAAGCAGGGGTACACATTTTTGCAGCATTCAGTAAATGGCGTAAAAGGGAGGATCGGTACTTTTTCCTGGACATGGTGGAGACATGGAGCATAACCAGCTCTGGCCTATTATGAATGAAGACATAAGTCAGGTTCTTTATGATATCCGCTACCTTTGCCCAGAATGGCTGTAGGAGTGTGCAATTCCAGAATATGTGTAATAACGTACCCTGGGCGCTTTGACAGAGCCAGCAAAAAGAGCTAACAGCAGGGTACATTTTAGCCAGAACCACTGGCGTCCTGTACCATCTCATGAGTATTTTAAAACTGGTTTCTTGGTACTGATTGCTAGTAGATGCCTTATGGCCAAAATAAAGTGATTCCTCTCTTGTTGGTCCGAAAAAGACAGTTGCAACTCCCTTTCCCATCTCTCAACGTACCCAGGTGGATATCCAAGGTATTGTGACAATAAGACCTGGTAAGAGTGCATTACTAATATTTCAACTGGGCAATCACATGGAGAATCTCTCTAAAGCGATTAGAATTCACCTTAGTTGGAACAAGTGTCCCCACAGGAAGACAAAGAAAAACATCGAGCTAGTGGGGACACTGACAGCAACAAAAACCTCATAGGGGTTAAAACCATGGCTTGTGTAAAACTTAGATAAGGACTAAACCGATTGGGAGCTATTAATGAGTGCTTCTGCCTGTCAGAGATCCCCAATTTTGGAAAAGGTTGGTGGGACATTTCTCTCAAGCTGCTTCTGTCTATAGTTACATTGTGGAGGATTCCAACATATTCAGGGATAGGAAGTTTCTCTGATTGTTATCGATTGGGTAAATCTGTCTGTCTATGGCTACTGTAAGAAATTCTTTAGTATATCTTATTGGGCTCATTTGAGTGCTGGCTTCTTAACCCATTTTCAACCATCAACTGAAAATTAAAGGGTATTCTAGGCCAAGAACCAATAGTTCAGCACATACAGATGATCATCACAGATATTTTTGCATGAATTAAACAGGTATTAGCAAACATTTTTTATGGTATAACAAACAAAAAGAAAAGCCAAAAACTTTAACATCTTCCTGGCAAGTTGAGAGGATATTAATAAAGTTCTGCAAACACCCTCTGGAGATTATTTTTTGGGGACCAAACATAAATAAAAACCTTAATTAAGGGCTTAATGCTTATGTAAACCAAAATAGAACATCATAGTGTTGATTACTAGTCCTGAGATGTGGCTGCATTCAATTTTTCTTTATTGGGCAATCCTAACACACAAGTAACACACTCCCTGTCCTGTTTACTCACTGCACTGGATTTTTTATGGGCATTGGTGCCACCCAAGGATGTTCTTCCTGACACCAATATATTATCTAATCAGCAAATCACAAGGCAGCAACTCAATGCAATTAAGCATTTAGAAGATGTCAAGACAACCTGTGAAAGTTCAAACCAAGACTCAGAATGGGGAAAAAGTAAAGTGACTTTAAATGTTGAGTGATTTGTTGAAGCCAGGTGGGTCGCTCCAAATATTTTTGCTTAAATCTGCTGCCAGAAATCCACTGGGATTTTATACACCACCATCCCTGGAGTTTACAGAGAATAGTTCTTAAAAAGGAAAATATTCAGTAAACAGCAGTTCTCTAGGCAAAAATGCCTTGGTAATGTCAGAAGTCAGATGTTCACGTTGATAGAAAGGCAACATTACCTTGAATATTCACTAGTTGCAAGCTATGCAGAAGGGAATCTCTGAGCCCATAGTGTGATGCTCATAAACATTAAATTCGTTATACAACAGCAGCACATAACACTCCAATAATTCATGCCTTGTGTCAATTGTTCAGGTTGTTGGTCTATGTAACAAATCATCTTAAACTGGTTACTTAAACATGACAATGAGTTCACTGTACACAAATGGCCTCCACGGTCATCAAGTCTGAAGCCGAGAGCACCTTTCAGATGACGTGGATGGGAGATTCACATCATGGATAAGCAGATGACAAATCTGCAGCAACAAATGCAATCATGTCAATATGAACCAAAATCCCTGAGGAATGTTTACAGCAGCTTGTGGAATCATTGATAAATTACAATAGTTCTGAAGGCAAAAAAGGGTTCAAATCAATATTAGCAATGTGTAGCTAATAAAATGGCCTTTGGGTGTAGGTCTCCACCTTGTATACTGTACAAGTCTTTGCTTGTGACAACGTGCATCTTAGGCTGTTGTTAGCTAATTGGTTTTAATTTACTGATAACAAAAATGAACAAGATAAAGTAACAAAGATTCTAACATAACAGAAAGGGTAGATTGCATAAACCAGAGCTTAAGAAGCAGCTAAATTGGTGGTATTGGGATGGAAAGAAGGGAGTTCTCCAATAAAAATATTTCTTTTATTCATTTCTGTAGTGTGTAGTAGGATATACTTCGAATATTATTATTATTATTATTATTATTAATAATAAACAAGATGTATATAGTGCCAACATACCGTGTTTCCCCGAAAATAAGACACTGTCTTATATTTTTTTGGGCTTCCAAAAACACACTAGGTCTTATTTTCAGGGTAGGTCTTATATACTTTTTTAATGAAAAAAAAACACTTACCATATTCATGTATGAATATGGCCATAAAAAAAGGCACATTTTGAAGTGGTTAACGTATTAAGGTGCTTTAACACTGATCCACAGATGCAGCACAGTGCACCAGAAAAGATACGGTAACCCACAGGTGCACTGTACAGCATCTGTGGATCTGTGTAAAATCAGCACTCAATGGATGTGGCCGGGGCAATGATTGCTCACATTTTTATTTTTTTATTTTTCTGTGCATTTGAGAGTTTTATATGGTGACCCAATTGTAAATTAAACTCTTCATTGATTCATTGCTACCGGTATTGGTTACTGAATTCAGCATTTCTCTTCTTGCACTGTTACTGTATTAAATCAGCCAGCTTGTCCTTACAAACCTAAAATCAGCACAAAATGTGGCTGGGGCAATGATTGCTCACATTTTTATTTTTTTTTTTATTTTTATACTGTAATTGTGCTGGTTAAAATAAAATAAAAAACTTACCTTATCAGAAGACGCGAGCCGAGTTCCTGGCTTCTGACAGGCGAAGTGCATGTAATATCACTCCGCCTGTGACAGGAGCCGGAACTACAAGGCAAGCATCGGCTTGTGCGGCTCCGGAGTGTGTACGCCCGCTGTCTCCCGCTCCCTTTTGTTTTTCTTTTTCTACTAGGTCTTATTTTCAGGGTAGGTCTTATATTAGGGCAGGTTGGGGGAAAAGTGCTAGGTCTTATTTTCGGGGTAGGTCTTATTTTCGGGGAAACACGGTATGTACAATAAATAGGGGTTGCAAATGACAGACAGATACAGTGACACAGGAGTGGGGGGAGGACCCTGCCCCAAAGAGCTTACAATCTAGTAGGTGGGGCCTATGTGTTAATACAGTCAAAACATTACTTTAACATACATAAGACCAGTATGTATGCCCGCATGGTATTGCATTGCACACCAATACACACATACTACAATCTAGGAGGTGGGGGAAGTCACACACAATAGGAGGGGGATATGGAGTGGTGAGAAGTAGTGACGGATTCAAAAGACAAAAGAAGATAGGTAGGCAAGTTTGAAAAAATGGGTTTTGTGTGCTCTTTTAGATGAGGAGAAAGTGGGAGCAAGCAGAATAGGAGGATTACCTTTTCACCAGGTACCAGCTTCCTAACCTTGCATAAAATCACAGACAGCCTGTTAAAAAGTAATCAATTTGGGCTTTTCACTCAAAAGACAAACTTGTTTCTCCAAACTACTGCCATGTGAACAGCTGCAGGGATGGCCTGTGTTCCCCAGTGATTTCAGGAACACAGGGCAGATGGCGGAGTCAGGAAGCACAGGCAATCAGGGAACGGCCCGGGTTAAGCAGCCCAGCATGGAGTCACCCTGGCAGATAGCAGGAGTCTGGGCAGAGGCATTGGGCTTATTATTATAATTATTAAACAGGATTTATATAGCGCCAACATATTACGCAGCGCTGTACAATAAATTGTGTACAGGAATCAGAGTGCTGCAATTTCTGGCACACTGTGTGAGGAAGCCTAGTCTCAGAAAGTCTCTTCCATAATCACAGGGCATAAAAGTGCATTGCAAAAGAGGGGCAGAGAGCTTGCCTATTCACCCCTTACTGGATTCACCACTGGACCCACTATTCTGGCAGGAAACCCATTCCATCCTATGACCCCTCCAGCTCGGCTGTGACTGCATTCATCATAGCTGTAACCTTTCCACCCAGGCTGTAACCCCTAAATATTGGATGTGACCCATGCACAGTTGCTGTGACCCCCTTTATTTTAGTTGTGACCCCTCTATCCATCCTGGCTGACCACTCCAAGGTATTCACAGGAAAAGGACAGGAAGTATATATAAAGTTTGGACATTCTATATGTATCAGGCCCGTCTGACATACAGATAGTAGCAGTGTGTGAGTCTGGACTAAGAAGAGCCATATAAATCGCTGCAGTACTCTCCTGATACCGGAACACAGAACTATGCGCAGCACAGCATGGCCATGTAATAGAACTCTGCCAGGACATGTACTGTGTGCCCCAGGTGTGTGATCATTTCCCCTCTGTGCCAACCTATGTCCAAATTCCTCCTCTGTACCCCCAGTGTGTGAATGTTGTCTTCATATTCCTCCTCTGTACCCCCAGTGTGTGAATGTTCTGTCTCCATACTCCTCTGTCCCCAGTGTGTGAATGTTGTCTTCATATTCCTCCTCTGTACCCCCAGTGTGTGAATGTGCTGTCCATACACCGTTTCTCAGTCCAACCAGAAATGTGAAGTCGAAGTCCCCCATGGTCTATAGAAGATTCCTCTGTGCCCCCCCCCCCAGTGAGTGAATCTCCCGTCCATTACACATTCCCCCTATCCCCGGCCAGCAGTCGCCTCCTGCGTGTATTGGGCATTGCTGCGCGTGTATTGGGTGGTGCGTGGTAATGATGGCGGCGCTCTGGGAGCCTTCCTTACCCCGGGATACTCCAGCACTGCCCTGTTGTTGAAATGAATTGATCGCTTGTGCCAAACCTCCCTGTGTGTACTTTACATTGGAGATCTGACGTGCTGCATGCATGTAGCCGCCTGGGAGCACAGGACGTGTCACCGCGACCGGCATTTCTACGTTGTATGACATAGAAGGCAGAGAATACCGGCAGGATGGGCCTACTGGAGAGAATGAGGAAAGAATGGTTTATTCTGGGGATTATCCTGGTCATAACAGCCGCCAAGCTGGAGCCGTCCATTGGAGAGAAGGGGGGTAAGTGTGTCCGGCTGTCACTGTATGCTGCCCGCGGTAGGTGCTGCTCCGTCCCCGGTGATCCCCGCTCATACAGCCGGAGGAGCGGCACTGTGATGCGGCATGAGAGCGTCATAATGGGGGCTGGGAAGGAGCCGCTAATATCCGTCTGTATCATTATCCGTGTATGGTATTATCCGTGTATGGTATTATCCATGTATATTATTATTTGTGTATATTATTATCTGTGTATATTATTATCTGTGTATATTATCCGTGTACACCCCGTGTTATTACACGACATGAGGGGCTCACACACACGGCTGTCACAGCCCGGACATTACTGACACGTTGCATAGCAATTCCCCGCCACTTCCGTGTCCTGTACCCAGCCTGCCACAGGGGAATCACAACCTACCGCACTGCACACTGTGCTACTTACCTACACTGCCACCCCACACTGACTACCTACACTGCCACCCCTCCCCACACCGACTACTTACCTACACTGCCACC
>NC_092860.1:104551691-104553448 GCF_032062135.1 Pyxicephalus adspersus | reverse complement strand
GCTACATCCCTCAGTGTGACTGTACTTATCTCTGCTACATCCCTCAGTGTGACTGTACTTATCTCTGCTACATCTCTCAGTGTGACTGTACGTATCTCTGCTACATCCCTCAGTGGGACTGTACTTACCTCCACTACATCCCTCAGTGTGACTGTACTTACCTCTGCTAAATCCCTCAGTGTGACTGTACATACCTCTGCTACATCCCTCACTGAGTGAAGTAGCGGAGGTAGGTACAGTCAGAATGAGGGTTGTATCAGAGGTAGGTGACTGTCACTGTACTTACTTCTGCTACAACCCTCAGTGTGACTGTACATACCTCCACTACAACCCTCACTATAACTGTATGCTACTACACCTCACTATTATTATGGTGTAGACAGCTCTGGCTTCTAGAATGTCATAAAACCTATAGACAGCCAAAAAGTTTATTGGTATCAGTTAAACTGATCCAAGAGACACAAATTGCTTATTGCTTGAACCCTAGTTTAGAATAACTGATCTAGATTGTTGTCGGGATTATACTTTTAGGGTGTACTTTTTTTTTCTTACTGTTGGTGGATATCACACATGGATAGATAAAGTTTAGTGCATCCCAGCTGGTGGATTGTGAGACTTTATTTAACAATTCCTGCCTTTCAGGCTTCTGCAAGTGTTAGTAGGAAATATCTTGTTCCTTCTGCAGCCTTTAGGTATATCTGTTTAGTGGTCCCATCTCAGTTTGAATGGCTTGGAGAAATCCTATAGATGTCCTCCAGGTAATTCCACAATTCATTGCTTGGGACCTCCAAATCATACACATACATTGCTGGTTCTTCCTGAAAGCCTCTCGTCATGATTATCACCAGTAACAATAATTTGTCCCATCATTTTTTGCTACCAGGAACTGCTGTAATTAACTAACAAAAGGGGTTGGACAGGGGACGTGGTGGAAAAATGGACTATGGGAGACACACACATGCTGCCCATTTAACCAGTCAGTAGGAGTTGAAGCCAAACATTGCCCACTTAATGATAGAAATAAAGTACAATTCAGCCTGAGCTAATTGTAACAGTACAAAAGTTGACCTGATTGCCTTACACTGCCTCTACTATCTGACAAGTAAGGAATGTTATGAAACTAAAAAGTCACTCCAAGCAACATTTTTCTGTTTTTGTAGAATATGTAACAGCTGCTCAGGTTCTCATGAATGGCCATGAAGAACCTTTACATATTAGAGATTACCATGAATGAAAACCACATGGCAGATATTGGTGGCAGATGTCTAAACTTTCTTTGTAGTCCCGCATCAAATATTTGTGTCCCCTTTTTAAATGTATTTTTTTATTGGATAAGTTCAAAGGAATTATACAGTATAAAGAAATAAACATATTGATCATACAAAATTGTAAACTGTACAACAATCACATATACAGGAAAAGAGGTGGAAACAAAAAACAGCTTCATCCTTTTCCATTAACAGCATACCCATATAAATATTCTGTCACAGTGAAGAAATCAATATCAAGACAGATATATAACCAAATAATAGATTATGCCAAAGGACTAAACCGGCATTTTTTCTTAACCTTATTAATGAAATTGGAATTTACCTAACTATTTTGGAAAATGTGAAAGCTGGAGAAGGGGTCGGGTCTGTAAAATTTGTGAGAAATGTGGGCAGTAAATTCAAACACGTGAAAATTAAATGTGGCCCCTTTTAAGCCTTCCTATTGGCCATTAAATGTGATGGACATCTTTAAGTATAAGTAAGGGG
>NC_092860.1:104542763-104551395 GCF_032062135.1 Pyxicephalus adspersus | reverse complement strand
TCTCTCCCTTGAGGTGGTCATTTTGGTAGAAGCTGGGTTTGCTTCTTCATGTCAGAGCTTCACAGAAATAAAGTCTTCAAGTTTCCCTCCAGATTATTTAAGGGGTAGCAGTCAGAGACTGTATTAGATCATTTAGCAAATATACAGCAATGAGTCTGTGCACTGTTATTTTTCAGGGGGAATTCAAGACAAAATGTAGATGTTCAGGGTATATAGTCAATTACCATTTCGAAATGTTACCTATACCATAAGTTATATATATATTTTCAGTTCTATTTAACTTTAAAACATCTTGGTGTTCATTATTACATTACATTTTTTATTTGCAACTAGTTTAAGTACCTGACTTTGACTTGGTATTGGCTTCTTACAATTTCCTGTATAGAAATACTTGGGGTGGGGGAGGGTAGACCAGCACTAGGTGACAGCCCAATCTGCCCCATACATATGCAAACAATGAATATACTCATAAGATGAAAGAGCAAGTGAGTAGGAAGATGATCACATTAGTCTGCTGCTGTTCTATTACAGTCCAGTCAGGGGTAGAGAGAAATATAATGTCACTGATAGCAATGCACTCCTTAAAACAAACAGACCTTATAAACTAGGAAGGGAGCTTGAAGTAAAAACCACCGATGACTCTGCGTAAACAAAACAGAAAATGAAGTCACCAGCCCTCCAAAGTATGGGATTCTTGCTTTATTGTAAAAACAGTCACAACATGTGACCAAACCAACACTTCAGGGCCTGGGAGGGTCCCTTTCTCAAGGTAACATTGTCACAAAATAAGAAGAATCCTGTACTTGTGACTTCGATTTCTGGTTTTATAGAGAGTGGACACCCAATTCATTTAAGCAGAAAGAAAAAATTGTAAGCAAGCAGTTTTGTTTTTGCAGAAGAGACAGACTGTGTCCCTTCTTCTTTACAATAACTTACCTGTCTGTTCCCAATCTTTTCCTTAATGTTCACTGAGCTGCACGTGTGTGAGCCATTTTTCCAAGCTTACTTGCAGCTGCTGTGAATAAATGAACAAAGTCGTGTGTGCATTCTGGCCTGACCAATCAATATGACTGAGGTTCTGGAACCCACAACAGAACCAGGTGAAGATAGTGGTGCCAGTGACAGGGTGAAAGGGTAATTTAAACTTTTAAGTAACAAGCTAGACAAAGTAACAAGCTAGACAAAGCAATAGAGGAGTATAGACTGGATGGGGCTGTATTTACCTTGTACGGGTGTATCCCATTATACATTGTGGTAGGCAATATCTAGTTGACACAATCACGTGATCAGGACTACAGGCTCTGTTTTTTTTTTCTACCACAGAAGTAGTTAAAATGACAATAAAAGCTGGGTAACAACTAAAGCCACTGTTTGCTAATGAACTGTTTAAAGTAATTTCTTGCATTTAGGTCCAATTTAAGTTTTGAGGCAGCTATTACAAAACAGTGTACACTGGAGGAAGAATATTACAGTGGCATCAGCCCATAGACCTTGCTTGGCAGCATAGCACCTCTGATGCAAATCCAATGTTTCATAGGGCAAACGTAATTCAGTGTGTCATGTGCCTATGGCACGTCACCTACTAAAGCTTCTGCATCAATCCTTCTTATTCTGTTGTACAGTTCAAACCTGGACAAAATATATTTAATGGTTAAACTAAATCGTATGTCCTGAATTTTTGCAGCCTATGTAAATTTGGCAACGTTTCTTGGGTACATATTTACCAGAAGTGTACAATGCAGCAACTGTTTAGATGAGTAGTGAGCATTAGCTGAGAAGCGTTTTGAAACCACAGTAAAAGCAGATACAGCTTCTAAGCCACTGATTGAGATTTGCTAACAGAAAAGTTTTGTACATGAAAAATGATTGGTATTCTAAAAAAACATTAAGCTTGCTTGTAGGCTTTAAAAAAACTATAGAAAACCTGTACCTAAAATACACACCTACATTGAACATCCTGGTCTTTATGTTATATGTTAGCTACAGTGTGTTCAGGAACTCCCACCTGAAATATTTACAGAAGAGTCCTAGAGTCATTTATTTGTAGATTAGTTGTTCAAGTTACAGCCAGGTAAATCCTGTGCTCACCTTCTTTGAAAGGACAGGACAGCTGTAGGCGCTGTAGTACCTAAAATCCATCCTAATGCTGAGAATTAATGACATATACATTGTACTATATATTTACATGTCGTATTGCAAAATATTCTTCTGCATATATAGAAATTGGAATAGTATTTAGGCTGATTGATGGACAGTTACATAGTAGGTCAGGTTGATAAAGAGAAAGTTTATCAAATTCAACCACTGCTTGATTGCAGCTTTGTAATACAGACTCAAATGAGCTTTCAGCCGAATGGGAGTAGCTGGGAACCATTATGTAACCTGCTGAGGATTGTCATGCAGTTTTGGGGAGCAATAAGTTGCTCCTGCATACCTGGTTGCTTTTTCTCTTTTGTCGGAAGAACTGCACGGCATTCCCACTCACACACAGTTGCTAAACACTGGTTGGGAAAAAAAACTACAAAGTATCCTAGAGGCCTTGGAGCAGCTAACGTGCAGTTTATGACCTGAAATGCGTTTATATCAAGAAGGTTAGGATCCTATACATAAAAATTGTATATCTTTTTCTAGAATATATTAGGAGAAATCCAATTGCTGTGTTCTTGTGATGAGGCCTAAAAGTGAAATGCGTCAAGAACAGGGATAATCTATAAATGCACATTAAAAGATAAAATCTGTGTATAGTTACACAACAAAAATGTGACTAATTGGTCTGTGTTAAATAGTATAACACATTTTTATGTAATTTTAAAATAAGTGGTTATATGCTTTTTCTAATGATTTGTTTTTGTAAGAATTGCTGTGCACCGTAAAAATCCCCACACACAGAACTGTTTTTGGATAATAAAAATCTGCCAATCAAAATAGGACTGGATCAAACATATATATTCTTCTCCAATTAATACATTTCACTTTTTAATTGTGCCTGTAGTTGTATGCCTAGAGTTTTGTCTCAAAAAGATGGCAAGACAAATCTCAGTAGAATTTACCAGCATTCTGAAATTAGAAGACCGTTTTACTTTCTTTGGAAATGTCACATTTTTACAAACTTGTCTCTCTGGATTTGAAAAGCAGGTCTATCCACATTCTGTAGCATATGTAGAAACTGAATTTCATTTTAACATTTCTAGGCAGTGACCCAGTATTTTTTCCCCTAAAAACACTTTTATTCTTCATTTGTTTCACTGAAAAAAAAAATTTCAACTAGAGGAGCAAATCAATTTGCTAGTTCATGATTTATCCTGGATAAAGCTAATAATTTGTAACGGAGATACATCCTTATTTGTGACATTTGTGAATTTGGTGACAAACAGTTGCTAACTTGAATGTCTGATTAACACTAGATCTTAAAGCGAACTAAACTAAAAACAAAAACAAAAAAAAAAAAATCACACTTACCGGTACTTTAATCCCGCAGATCTCTCGATGGCACTGGTCCTTCTTGCGATCCAGTCCCGTCCAGGTGCAGAGGAATCGCCGCGTGCCGCCATCTTCTGTGTTCTCTTCCAGTCTTCTTGCTACGTTACCGAATCCCGCACTGTGCAGGGGAAAAAAGAGAGCCGATCTCATTGCGCATGCGTGCACCTAATGGGGTGGTGCTGCACCCTTCTATATAAAGTAAAAATGTTGAGTTTGGGTACGCTGAAATGTCGGGTTTTAGTTGTTCAGGGAAATGAAGTTCATACAGAGTTCTTCCCAGAAGATTTTTTTAAGATGGTGGAAAGAAGCTGTGTCAGCCGTTGTAATGTGACCCACCCCAAATCAGCCAGGTGGTTACTGAAAAGTGCCAGGTGGTGTGCCCGGCTAAAAGGGGCTGGGGAGAACACTGCATTATCATGTAGACTCCAACTTTTATGCAGGCCCACATTGTTCATATTGCATGTTCCTGTTCCTAAGATTAATTTGTGGAGGTATTTATCCAGGTGAGGTCCTTCACAGATATAACTCCTACATTTGTCTATGAGTTTCTTGTTCAGAAGGGGAATGGTATTTGGAGTCAGCCTAGGTGAAATCCTATAAGCTTATGATTCGTAGGTTAAAGAGACAGAAACATTTTTGTTTTCAATCTGGCAAAGTTTACTAGTTTCTGTTTATTGGCCAACACAAAGCTTCTTTTATGAACTGCTTTTTATTAGCCAACTTGGCACATGTGAATGTTGAAGCCACCCCACACCCACAATTTATATGCTTTGCCCTCTGTTAATGCAAGTCTAAATACCACAGACTTATCCTATTGATTTTGCTATAGATACTATACTACTTTACTTACTTTACATTCTCTTGGGTCTAGTTTGTGTTAATGCTTTTTTGATGTGTGTGTTGTTTCAAATCATTTAGGTAGCTATTAGAAATATTTTTATCTTGACTAATAGATAAAAGATTGGATAGGGTATTTTTTTTCTGTTAAAGTTTCTGCTGTGTCTGTATTACCTGTAGAATATAATTGAGGGCAGAGAGCCATAACTACTGTTTGTTCCTAACAATTTGCATAGACGAAGCAATAACAGCTCACAGCTTTGTGTGAACACCTAAAACTTTTTGGGGTACAGCTCCATGTGAGAACCCCATGAACTAACCTGGATGGTAGCTTCTGGGCATGCAGCTCTATTAGGACCTGTCATCGCTGCTGGATTCCCACAGAAAGAGAGCTTTGTGCCATTTACCTTCCTGTTTTTAAAAAATCCAAGTTAAAAAATACAGCAGGTACTGGGGAGAACATGGAGTTCTGCGATGCCTACTATAGATTTCCTGGTATCTGAATGAAAATGTGTCAGCAGTTCTCAATGATTCTATGAAAAAAATGGGAACCCTGCATTACATGCCCCTGGATCTAGATCAGTCTCTTCTGGCTGTTTATCCTGGCCAGGGCTTTTCATTCTAATTTCTTTACTTCCTTGTATTCCCTCTTAACCCTCTCCCCTGCTCACCTCTTCTTTAATTATTTTTCCCCTTTATTGTTTTTTTTCAGTTATTGTATGGTTCATTCCTCTAGGTTATCCTTTGCTTGACTGATGTTTGACATAATATTAGGCAGCATGGTGTCAGTTACTGTATAAAATCCAAACTGTGAGTTAATCACAAACAAAGCAAAAAAACAAACAAAAAAAAATTATGGACATTTATTACCTTCTGGAGCAAGCTGTGCTTTGAAATGCAAAAAGAATCAAATGCAGAGTTTGTCTTGGTCATTAAAGAATTACAAGAGCTTGCAGAACAGCAAAAGACTTCTTCTGCAAGTCATGGGAACCACCCCCTCCCCCCAAATCATGCATCCGTCCTGCACACTAGCAAGCAGGTAATGCCTGTTTATATCTAGGAGTCTTCTGTATGTCAGGTGTCCTTAACTCGGGGACTAGCTGTATTTAAAATATATATATCACATTTTAGTAACTAATGCAGATTTTGTGCCCCATGATGACTTTTATCACACCTAATATACATCATACTTTGTCTTTCTATCATGGGTCCCCTATACATTGTGGATGATGCCCCTTTGGTAGTAAATGTTCTCTCCTTTAAGATACTGTTGTATCTTTCATATGTACCCAATCACTATAATGTTATGCTTTATTTGCTAATTTATTATTTTATACATAAAACAATGATACAGGAAACTACAGTAACAAAACAGCAACAAACAAAAAAACACATTTTATAAAGTATAATCCAGATTAAAAATGTGGTATAATAGCTCAGCAGGACATTGTACTAGCGGGTCAGACTGGTACCAGGTACTTCAGGAATCAGGAATTCAGACTCCACAGACCTGGTAAAACATTTGTTTAAATAGTTTAATATCTCAAGCTTATTTATACCTGTAAAATGCCTATCAGTAACTTCTCCTTCTCCCCATGCCCCTTGGCTTTTTTTTTCCAAGATTTCAAAAGTAATACTAAAAAGAGTCCACTACTGCCGTGCAGTTAGAAAATCCATAATGCTTGGAAAATCCTTTTATCATATATGAAATGGTTATTAGCAAAACAAAGATTATGAATGTATGTGCTTATTAATAAATGAATTTCTAGTTTTTACAAGAATGTCTAATGTGTGTTGAAAGTTCTACCCTATTGACATACCAGTTAATAAATATACTTGCTGTAACATCCAGTCTAAATATATATATGTATGTGTGTGTATATATATATATATATATATAACTATTTATTTTTGAGCGTTCATTTCTATTTTCTTTTTTTTCACAAAGTTCCCTATACTGAATGATTAGAAAAAGTTCTAGTTCGTGTACATTCATGTCAAATGCATTGGCGATATCTCTGCACACGATATGGCTGGCTTACCAGGACATCCGTCTTAGCTGCTGATGGACAGGAGAATGAAATGCAGATAAAGCCATTTTATGCTGCCGTGTAACCGGTGACTAACCTTCCCTAGTGAGCTCCAACATGACTAAATCCAGAATATAAGCTTTGGCTGTCAGAATCAACTGACTTGAAGGGCTCGCTGACCTGTATTGTGAGGTCTGTCTTCTATTGTTTTGTCAGCGCTGAGGATATATTTCCCAGCCTGATTCGTAGCAACACAGCTCAGAAAATGTGTTGACAAATATTCAAATTGTTGTTTAACTTAAGCTGCGGCTGAGATGTCAAACTTTGCTCTAGGCTCAGTGCATATCCATCATCTTCTAAAATATAACCAGGTATTTTGTTATTTTTTCCTCATAAAAACATGCTTGCAATTTATCGGATGATTTCTGATAACAGTACAGCGGGGAAAATGTGTGCGCATGTTTTTTTTTTTAAGCATAAAGTTGGGGGGGGGGGGGGGGGTGCTGACCCGGCATATAGATAGGTATGTATAAAAAGTGTGCTATCCATAAATCCCAAATAAAAACCATGTCCAATGAGAGTTTGTGTTATCTGTGTATAAATGGGATATCTTCATATCCACTGTAATAGTTTTTTATTGTATCCTTTACCACTTGCCCATTTTATTCACGTGGTATGTTTCCTTTCTTGGCCAACGTTCTCACCCTTCCACTCTTTAAAATGAACTCTTTAATACTTAATACCCCTGAAGCTTGGATAGTTTTATTTTTAATCTGTTTGTTACCAAAAGTCTGAAAGTAAAAGTTATTAGGAACATAAAGTCTTTTTTTTAATTCAGTCTGTGACTCTGCTGGGGAGATTTACTTCACTTTCTTGGTAAACATTGTCAGTAAATGTTAGGAAAATACAAGGAACATGGGAGACCCTTCAATTTTGACATTTCTTCCAATAACCACTGTCTAAGATGGGATTTACCCTTGATAGTATTTATTTATTCTACATTCTTTGAACCACTTGCAACTTTGTAAATGTGATTTTTGGATCATAATATGAAATGAGTAGTAGACTTTCAAGTTATGATAATGGCGATCTGTTATAAAATGTCCTGGGAAAAACAAAGATCTGCTTCGTTCTTTCTAATGTCTGTGCTGTTTGTCTTTTGTTTTTCTAGGACCATTGAAGCCGGAAATTACAATTACATATATTGCGGTGTCAGCCATATTCTTTAACAGTGGACTGTCCTTAAAAACAGAGGTATGGTGTGTGTGTATATATATATATATATACAATCAATTATTCTATGCATTGTTTATTTTATACCAAATGTTGGTAACATTGGGGTTTGCTGCTTTTTTTTTTTTACCTGAACATTTACTTGGTCATACTTAACTCTCATACTTAAGGTCTTACTTTCAGGACTGATCAAGTCATAAGGTTTCATAAGGTATATGTAAAGGTGAAACTTTTCTTTTTGATTTTTTTTGGATCATATAGAGGGTGGGTTAAAATTGCTGTCGGTTTTTTTTTTTGCCATCTGTGTCTCAATTTCCTTTTAGTCTTCTGTAGACTAAACAGGAAGCAGAATATGTTTTTAATGTAAAAGAAATCTACTGTTAGACCGTTGTCACCAGAACTGTTGTCTCCATTGGAAGAGTTCGTCTCTATTCCTGGTTTTGTAGCAAATTATAGATTTATCCCCACTTTTACTACCGATGACACTAGTGAAACCCCACTCACCTGTTCTCGTTCTGTCGCAGGCCACTGCCTTCTTTTTGCTTTTTCTTTTCCTAGTTCAGCCATCTTGATTGGCTGGACCAGGATGATGAGTTCATTCAGTGTCAGATATTCTGACAGTCCCAGGGAACGATCAGGCAGGTAAGCATGCTTAATGCAGAGGGAAAATCGTCTGTCCCTTTCTGCAATAAAACCCTAAAAATCTCACAGTGGAACTTTATATCTTCTTTAGGCTAGATGTGCTGTATTATTTCTGCCCTCTCCTTTACCCCCCATATTCTAAACATTTCCAGGTTCTGTCACTTTCACCTACACAGTATCTCCAAAATCCGCCCCTACCTGTCCCCAGGGACCACCAAACTCCTTGTACATGCTTTTATCATCTCTCATCTGGACTACTGTAACATCCTTCTCTCTGGTATTCCAAACTCCAGACTCATCCATCCTTCCCTCCGCTCCTCTTCTGTTGCATCTCTTTGTAGTTCTCTTCATTGGCTTCCATTTCACCTTAGAATCAAATTCAAGCTCCTGTGCTTTGCCTTCAAATCCCT